>NW_027649889.1:0-270000 GCF_965287045.1 Carcharhinus amblyrhynchos
ATGAGACACAGAGACACTGAGACTCAGAGACACTGAGACACTGAGACACTGTGACTCAGAGATACTGAGACACAGAGACACTGAGAGCATGAGGCACAGAGACTCCCTGAGACACTGAGACACAGAGACACTGAGACACTGAGTCTGTGAGACACAGAGACACTGAGACACTGAGACACAGAGACACTGAGACACTAAGACACTGAGACTCAGAGACACTGAGACTCAGATACACTGAGACACTGAGACACAGAGACGCTGCGACACTGAGACACAGAGGCACTGTGACTTTGAGACTCAGAGACACTGAGACACAGAGACACTGAGACACAGAGACACTGTGACACTGAGACACTGAGACACTGAGACACAGAGACACTGATGCACTGAGACACTGAGACACAGAGACACTGAGACACTGAGACTCTGAGACACTGAGACACAGAGACACTGAGACGCTGAGACACTGAGACTCTGACACAGAGAGGCACCGAGACACAGAGACACTGTGACATTGAGACACTGAGACACTGAGACACTGAGACTCAGAGACAATGAGACACTGAGACACTGAGACACAGAGACACTGAGACTCTGAGACATAGAGACACTGAGACACTGAGACTCTGAGACGCTGAGACTCAGAGACACTGAGACACTGAGACGCAGAGACACTGAGACACTGAGACTCTGAGACACAAAGACACTGAGACACAGAGACACTGAGAATCAGAGACACTGAGACACTGAGACTCTGACACACAGAGGCACTGAGACATAGAGACACTGAGACACTGAGGCACTGAGACACAAAGACACTGAGACACAGAGACACTGAGAATCAGAGACACTGAGACACTGAGACTCTGACACACAGAGGCACTGAGACATAGAGACACTGAGACACTGAGACTCAGAGACACTGAGACACTGAGACTCAGAGACACTGAGACACAGAGACACTGAGACACAGAGACACTGAGACTCTGAGACATAGAGACACTGAGACACTGAGACTCTGAGACGCTGAGACTCAGAGACACTGAGACACTGAGACACAGAGACACTGAGACACTGAGACTCTGAGACATAGAGACACTGAGACACAGAGACACTGAGACACTGAGACACAGAGACACTGAGGCACTGAGACACTGAGACTCTGAGACACAGAGACACTGAGACACAGAGACACTGAGACTCAGAGACACTGAGACACTGAGACACGGAGACTCAGAGACACAGAGACTCTGAGACACTGAGACTCCGAGACATTGAGACACAGAGAAACTGAGACACAGAGACACTGAGACACAGAGACACTGAGACACTGAGACACAGAGACACTGAGACACTGAGACTCTGAGACACTGAGACTCAGAGACACTGAGACACTGAGACACAGAGACACTGAGACACTGAGACTCTGAGACATAGAGACACTGAGACACAGAGACACTGAGACACTGAGACACAGAGACTCTGAGGCACTGAGACACTGAGACTCTGAGACACAGAGACACTGAGACACAGAGACACTGAGACTCAGAGACACAGAGACACTGAGACACTGAGACTCCGAGACATTGTGACACAGAGAAACTGAGACACTGAGACACAGAGACACTGAGACACTGAGACACTGAGACTCAGAGACACTGAGACTCAGAGACACAGAGACACTGAGACACTGAGACTCTGAGACACTGAGACTCAGAGACACTGAGACACAGAGACACTGAGAATCAGAGACACTGAGACACAGAGACACTGAGACACTGAGACTCAGAGACACTGAGACACTGAGACACAGAGACACTGAGACTCTGAGACACAGAGACACTGAGACACAGAGACGCTGAGACACTGAGACACAGAGACACTTAGACTCAGAAACACTGAGACACAGAGACACTGAGACACTGAGACACTGAGACACAGAGACATTGAGACTCAGAGACACTGAGACACAGAGACACTGAGACTCAGAAACACTGAGACACTGAGACACTGAGACTCAGAGACACTGAGACTCAGAGACACTGAGACACAGAGACACTGATACTCAGAGACACTGAGACACAGAGACACTGAGACTCAGAGACACTGAGACTCAGAGACACAAAGACACTGAGACACAGAAACACTGAGACTCAGAGACACTGAGACACTGAGACACTGCGACACAGAGACACTGAGACACTGAGACTCTGAGACATTGAGACACTGAGACACAGAGACACTGAGACACAGACACACTGAGACACTGAGACACAGAGACACAGTGACTCTGAGACTCAGAGACACTGAGACACTGAGACACAGAGACACTGAGACACAGAGACACTGAGACTCTGAGACTCAGAGACACTGAGACACTGAGACTCTGAGACACAGAGACACTGAGACACTGAGACTCAGAGACACTGAGTCACTGAGACACAGAGGCTCAGAGACACTGAGACTCTGAGACACTGCGAGACTGAGACACAGAGACACTGAGACACTGAGACACTGAGACGCAGAGACACTGAGACACTGAGACACTGAGACTCAGAGACACTGAGACTCAGATACACTGAGACGCTGAGACACAGAGACACTGAGACACTGAGACTCAGAGACACTGAGACTCAGATACACTGAGACACTGAGTCACAGAGACGCTGAGACACTGAGACACAGAGACACTGAGACACAGAGACACTGAGACACTGAGACACTGAGGCACTGAGGCACAGAGACACTGAGGCACTGAGGCACTGAGGCACAGAGACACTGAGACACTGAGACTCTGAGACACAGAGACACTGAGACACTGAGACACAGTGATACTGAGACTCTGACACACAGAGACACAGAGACACAGAGACACTGAGACATTGAGACACAGAGACACTGAGACTCTGAGACACAGAGACACTGAGACACAGAGACACAGAGACACTGAGACTCTGAGACACAGAGACACTGAGACACAGAGACACTGAGACACTGAGACACAGAGAAACTGAGACACTGAGACACGGAGATACTGAGACTCTGAGACTCAGAGACACTGAGACACAGAGACACTGAGACTCAGAGACACTGAGACACTGAGACACAGAGACAATGAGACTCTGAGACACTGAGACACAGAGGCACTGAGACACTGAGACTCAGAGACACTGAGACACAGAAACACTGAGACTCTGAGACACAGAGACACTGTGAGACAGAGACACTGAGACACTGAGACACAGCGACACTGAGACTCAGAGACACTGAGACACAGAGACACTGAGACACTGAGACACTGATTCACTGAGACTAAGAGACACTGAGACACAGAGACTCAGAGACACTGAGACACGGAGACACTGAGACACTGAGACACAGAGACACTGAGACTCAGAGACACTGAGACACAGAGACACTGAGACTCTGAGACACTAAGACAAGGAGACACTGAGACATAGAGACACTGAGACACTGAGACGCTGAGACACTGAGACACAGAGACACTGAGACAATGAGACACTGAGACTCTGAGACACTGAGACACTGAGACACTGAGACTCTGAGACGCAGAGACACTGAGACACAGAGACACTGAGACACACAGACACTGAGACACTGAGATACTGAGACGCTGGGACTCAGAGACACTGAGAGACAGAGACACAGAGACTCTGAGACTCTGAGATACTGAGACACTGAGACACAGTGACACTGAGACAGAGAGACACTGAGACTCTGAGACACTGAGACACTGAGACACAGAGACACTTAGACACAGAGACACTGAGACACTGAGACACAGAGCCACAGTGACGCTGAGACACTGAGACACAGAGACACAGTGACTCTGAGACTCAGAGACACTGAGACACTGAGACACAGAGACACTGAGACACTGAGACACAGAGACACTGTGACTCTGAGACTCATAGACACTGAGACACTGAGACTCTGAGACTCAGAGACACTGAGACTCTGAGACACTGAGACACAGAGTCACTGAGACACTGAGACACAGAGACACTGAGACGCAGAGACACTGAGACACTGAGACAATGAGACACTGAGACACTGAGACACTGAGACTCAGAGACACTGAGACTCAGATACACTGAGACACTGAGACACAGAGACGCTGCGACACTGAGACACAGAGGCACTGTGACTTTGAGACTCAGAGACACTGAGACACAGAGACACTGAGACTCTGAGACACTGAGACACAGAGACACTGAGACTCTGAGACACTGAGACTCAGAGACACTGAGACACAGAGACACTGAGACACAGAGACACTGAGACTCTGAGACATAGAGACACTGAGACACTGAGACTCTGAGACGCTGAGTCTCAGAGACACTGAGACACAGAGACACTGAGACACTGAGACTCTGAGACATAGAGACACTGAGACACAGAGACACTGAGACTCCGAGACACTGAGACACAGAGAAACTGAGACACTGAGACACTGAGACACAGAGACACTGAGACACTGAGACTCAGAGACACTTTGACTCAGAGACACAGAGACACTGAGACTCAGAGACACTGAGACACTGAGACACAGAGACACTGAGACTCAGAGACACTGAGACACAGAGACACTGAGGTACTGAGACACTGAGACTCAGAGGCACTGAGACACTGACACACAGAGACACTGAGACACTGAGACTCTGAGACACTGAGACTCAGAGACACTGAGACACAGAGACACTGAGACTCAGAGACACTGAGACACAGAGAAACTGAGACACTGAGACTCAGAGACACTGAGACACTGAGACACAGAGACACTGAGACTCAAAGACACTGAGACACTGAGACACAGAGACACTGAGACTCTGAGACACAGAGACACTGAGACACAGAGACTCAGAGACACTGAGACACAGAGACACTGAGACTCAGAAACACTGAGACACAGAGCCACTGAGACACTGAGACTCAGAGACACTGAGACACAGAGACACTGATACTCAGAGACACTGAGACACAGAGACACTGAGACTCAGAGACACTGAGACTCAGAGACACAAAGATACTGAGACACAGAGACACTGAGACTCAGAGACACTGAGACACTGAGACACTGCGACACAGAGGCACTGAGATACTGAGACTCCGAGACACTGAGACACAGAGAAACTGAGACACTGAGACACAGAGACACTGAGACACTGAGACACTGAGACACAGAGACACTGAGACACTGAGAATTGCAGGGACACTCAGACTTTGAGACACTGAGACACTGAGACACTGAGACACAGAGACACTGAGACGCAGAGACACTGAGACACTGAGACACTGAGACTCAGAGACACTGAGACACAGAGACACTGAGACTCTGAGACGCTGAGACTCTGAGACACTGAGACACTGAGACACAGAGACTCTGAGACACTGAGACACAGAGACACTGAGACACTGAGACACAGAGACACTGAGACACTGAACCACAGAGACGCTGAGAAACTGAGACACTGAGACACTGAGGCACAGAGACACTGAGACACTGAGACACAGAGACATTGAGACACTGAGACACAGAGACTCTGAGACACAGAGACACTGAGACACTAAGACACTGAAACTCTGAGACACAGAGACACTGAGACTCTGAGACACAGAGACACTGAGACACAGAGACACTGAGACACTGAGACGATGAGACACTGAGACTCCGAGACACTGAGACACAGAGAAACTGGGACCCTGAGACTCAGAGACACTGAGACACAGAGACACTGAGACACTGAGACACAGAGACACTGAGGCACTGAGACACTGAGACACAGTGACACTGAGACACTGAGACTCTGAGACACTGAGACACAGAGACACTGAGACACTGAGACTCTGAGACACAGAGACTCTGAGACACAGAGACACAGAGACACTGAGACTCTGAGACACAGAGACACTGAGACACTGAGACACTGAGACTCTGAGACACAGAGACACTGAGACACAGCGACACTGAGACTCAGAGACACTGAGACACAGAGACACTGATTCACTGAGACTAAGAGACACTGAGACACAGAGACTCAGAGACACTGAGACACGGAGACACTGAGACACTGAGACACAGAGACACTGAGACTCAGAGACACTGAGACACAGAGACACTGAGACTCTGAGACACTAAGACACAGAGACACTGAGACATAGAGACACTGACACACTGAGACGCTGAGACACAGAGACACTGAGACAATGAGACACTGAGACTCAGAGACACTGAGACACAGAGACACTGAGACTCTGAGACACAGAGACACTGAGACACAGAGACAGAGAGACACTGAGACACACAGACACTGAGACACTGAGACACAGAGACACTGAGACTCTGAGATACTGAGACGCTGGGACTCAGAGACACTGAGACACAGAGACACAGAGACTCTGAGACTCTGAGATACTGAGACACTGAGACACAGAGACACTGAGACACTGAGACACTGAGACTCTGAGACACTGAGACACAGAGACACTGAGACACTGAGACACAGAGTCACAGAGACGCTGAGACACTGAGACACTGAGACACAGTGACTCTGAGACTCAGAGACACTGAGACACTGAGACACAGACACACTGAGACACTGAGACACAGAGACACAGAGACACTGTGACTCTGAGACTCATAGACACTGAGACACTGAGACTCTGAGACACAGAGACACTGAGACACTGAGACACTGAGTCTCAGAGACACTGAGTCACTGAGACACAGAGACTCAGAGACACTGAGACTCTGAGACACTGAGACACTGAGACAATGAGACACTGAGACACTGAGACACAGAGACACTGAGACGCAGAGACACTGAGACACTGAGACAATGAGAATCAGAGACACTGAGACTCAGATACACTGAGACACTGTGACACAGAGACACTGAGACACTGAGACACTGAGACTCAGAGACACTGAGACTCAGATACACTGAGACACTGAGACAAAGAGACGCTGCGACACTGAGACACAGAGGCACTGTGACTTTGAGACTCAGAGACACTGAGACACAGAGACACTGAGACACAGAGACACTGTGACACTGAGACACTGAGAAACTGAGACACAGAGACACTGAGGCACTGAGACACTGAGTCACTGAGACGCTGAGACACTGAGACTCTGACACACAGAGGCACTGAGACACAGAGACACTGAGACATAGAGACACTGAGACACAGAGACACTGAGACTCAGAGACACTGAGACACTGAGACTCAGAGACACTGAGACACAGAGACACTGAGACACAGAGACACTGAGACTCTGAGACATAGAGACACTGAGACACTGAGAATTGCAGGGACGCTCAGACTCTGAGACACTGAGACTCAGAGACACTGAGACATGAGACACAGAGACACTGAGACTCAGAGACACTGAGACACTGAGACACTGTGACTCAGAGACACTGAGACACAGAGACACTGAGAGCATGAGGCACAGAGACTCTGAGACACTGAGACACAGAGACACTGAGACACTGAGTCTGTGAGACACAGAGACACTGAGACACTGAGACACAGAGACACTGAGACACTAAGACACTGAGACTCAGAGACACTGAGACTCAGATACACTGAGACACTGAGACACAGAGACGCTGCGACACTGAGACACAGAGGCACTGTGACTTTGAGACTCAGAGACACTGAGACACAGAGACACTGAGACACAGAGACACTGTGACACTGAGACACTGAGACACTGAGACACAGAGACACTGATGCACTGAGACACTGAGACACAGAGACACTGAGACACTGAGACTCTGAGACACTGAGACACAGAGACACTGAGACGCTGAGACACTGAGACTCTGACACAGAGAGGCACCGAGACACAGAGACACTGTGACATTGAGACACTGAGACACTGAGACACTGAGACTCAGAGAGAATGAGACACTGAGACACTGAGACACAGAGACACTGAGACACAGAGACACTGAGACTCTGAGACATAGAGACACTGAGACACTGAGACTCTGAGACGCTGAGACTCAGAGACACTGAGACACTGAGACGCAGAGACACTGAGACACTGAGACTCTGAGACACAAAGACACTGAGACACAGAGACACTGAGAATCAGAGACACTGAGACACTGAGACTCTGACACACAGAGGCACTGAGACATAGAGACACTGAGACACTGAGGCACTGAGACACAAAGACACTGAGACACAGAGACACTGAGAATCAGAGACACTGAGACACTGAGACTCTGACACACAGAGGCACTGAGACATAGAGACACTGAGACACTGAGACTCAGAGACACTGAGACACTGAGACTCAGAGACACTGAGACACAGAGACACTGAGACACAGAGACACTGAGACTCTGAGACATAGAGACACTGAGACACTGAGACTCTGAGACGCTGAGACTCAGAGACACTGAGACACGGAGACACAGAGACACTGAGACACTGAGACTCTGAGACATAGAGACACTGAGACACAGAGACACTGAGACACTGAGACACAGAGACACTGAGGCACTGAGACACTGAGACTCTGAGACACAGAGACACTGAGACACAGAGACACTGAGACTCAGAGACACTGAGACACTGAGACACGGAGACTCAGAGACACAGAGACTCTGAGACACTGAGACTCCGAGACATTGAGACACAGAGAAACTGAGACACAGAGACACTGAGACACAGAGACACTGAGACACTGAGACACAGAGACACTGAGACACTGAGACTCTGAGACACTGAGACTCAGAGACACTGAGACACTGAGACACAGAGACACTGAGACACTGAGACTCTGAGACATAGAGACACTGAGACACAGAGACACTGAGACACTGAGACACAGAGACTCTGAGGCACTGAGACACTGAGACTCTGAGACACAGAGACACTGAGACACAGAGACACTGAGACTCAGAGACACAGAGACACTGAGACACTGAGACTCCGAGACATTGTGACACAGAGAAACTGAGACACTGAGACACAGAGACACTGAGACACTGAGACACTGAGACTCAGAGACACTGAGACTCAGAGACACAGAGACACTGAGACTCAGAGACACTGAGACACTGAGACACAGAGACACTGAGACTCAGAGACACTGAGACACTGAGACACAGAGACACTGAGACACTGAGACACTGAGACTCAGAGGCACTGAGACACTGAGACACAGAGACACTGAGACACTGAGACTCTGAGACACTGAGACTCAGAGACACTGAGACACAGAGACGCTGAGAATCAGAGACACTGAGACACAGAGACACTGAGACACTGAGACTCAGAGACACTGAGACACTGAGACACAGAGACACTGAGACTCAGAGACACTGAGACACTGAGACACAGAGACACTGAGACTCTGAGACACAGAGACACTGAGACAGAGAGACGCTGAGACACTGAGACACTGAGACACTTAGACTCAGAAACACTGAGACACAGAGACACTGAGACACTGAGACACTGAGACACAGAGACATTGAGACTCAGAGACACTGAGACACAGAGACACTGAGACTCAGAAACACTGAGACACTGAGACACTGAGACTCATAGACACTGAGACTCAGAGACACTGAGACACAGAGACACTGATACTCAGAGACACTGAGACACAGAGACACTGAGACTCAGAGACACTGAGACTCAGAGACACAAAGACACTGAGACACAGAAACACTGAGACTCAGAGACACTGAGACACTGAGACACTGCGACACAGAGACACTGAGACACTGATACTCCGAGACACTGAGACACAGAGAAACTGAGACACTGAGACTCAGGGACACTGAGACACAGAGACACTGAGACACTGAGACACAGAGACACTGAGACACAGAGACACTGAGACACTGAGAATTGCAGGGACACTCAGACTCTGAGACACTGAGACTCAGAGACACTGAGACACTGAGACACAGAGACACTGAGACTCAGAGACACTGAGACACTGAGACACTGAGACTCAGAGACACTGAGACACGGAGACACTGAGACTCTGAGACGCTGAGACTCAGAGACACTGAGACACTGAGACACAGAGACTCTGAGACACTGAGACACAGAGACACTGATACACTGAGACACAGAGACACTGAGACACAGAGACACCGAGACACTGAGACACAGAGACGCTGAGACACTGAGACACAGAGACACTGAGACACTGAGACACTGAGACACTGAGACACTGAAACTCTGAGACACAGAGACACTGAGACTCTGAGACACAGAGACACTGAGACACAGAGACACTGAGACACTGAGACGATGAGACACTGAGACTCCGAGACACTGAGACACAGAGAAACTGGGACCCTGAGACTCAGAGACACTGAGACACAGAGACACTGAGACACAGAGACACTGAGGCACTGAGACACTGAGACACAGAGACACTGAGACACCGAGACTCTGAGACACTGAGACACAGAGACACTGAGACACTGAGACTCTGAGACACAGAGACACTGAGACACAGAGACACAGAGACACTGAGACTCTGAGACAGAGAGACACTGAGACACTGAGACACTGAGAAACAGAGACACTGAGACTCAGAGACTCTGAGACACAGAGACGCTGAGACACTGAGACACTGAGATACAGAGACACTGAGACAATGAGGCACAGAGACACTGAGAGAATGAGGCACAGAGACTCTGAGACACTGAGACACTGAGACTGTGAGACACAGAGACACTGAGACACAGAAACACTGAGGCACTGAGACTCTGAGACACAGAGACACTGAGACACTGAGACTCAGAGACAATGAGACACAGAGACGCTGAGACACTGAGACACAGTGGCACTGAGACACTGAGGCACAGAGACACTGAGACTCAGAGACACTGAGACACTGAGACACAGAGACACTGATACTCAGAGACACTGAGACACTGAGACACAGAGACACTGAGACTCTGAGACACAGAGACACTGAGACACAGAGACACTGAGACACTGAGACACTGAGTCTCAGAGACACTGAGACACAGAGTCACTGAGTCACTGAGACGCAGAGACACTGAGACTCAGAGACACTGAGACACAGAGACACAGAGACACTGAGACACCGAGACACTGCGACACTGAGACACAGAGGCACTGAGACTCAGAGACACTGAGACACAGAGACACTGAGACTCAGAGACACTGAGACACTGAGGCACTGAGACACTGAGACTCAGTGACACTGAGACTCAGAGACACTGAGACACTGATACTCAGAGACACTGAGACACTGAGACTCAGAGACACTGAGACACAGAGACACTGAGACACAGAGACACTGAGACTCTGGGACATAGAGACACTGAGACACTGAGACTCTGAGACGCTGAGACTCAGAGACACTGAGACACTGAGACACAGAGACACTGAGACACAGAGACACTGAGACACTGAGACACAGAGACACTGAGGCACTGAGACACTGAGACTCTGAGACACAGAGACACTGAGACACAGAGACACTGAGACTCAGAGACACTGAGACACTGAGACACTGAGACTCTGAGACACAGAGACACTGAGACACTGAGACTCCGAGACACTGAGACACAGAGAAACTGAGACACTGAGACACAGAGACACTGAGACACAGAGACACTGAGACTCAGAGACACTGAGACTCAGAGACACAGAGACACTGAGACTCAGAGACACTAAGACACTGAGACACAGAGACACTGAGACTCAGAGACACTGAGACACTGAGACACAGAGACACTGAGACACAGAGACACTGAGACACTGAGACACTGAGACTCACAGACACTGAGACACTGAGACACAGAGACACTGAGACACAGTGACACTGAGACTCAGAGACACTGAGACACAGAGACACTGAGACACTGAGACTCAGAGACACTGAGGCACTGAGACACAGAGGCACTGAGCCTCAGAGACACTGAGACACTGAGACACTGAGACTCTGAGACACAGAGACACTGAGACACAGAGACACTGAGACACTGAGACACTGAGACACTGAGACTCAGAAACACTGAGACACAGAGACACTGAGACACTGAGACTCAGAGACACTGAGACTCAGAGACACTGAGACACAGAGACACTGTTACTCAGAGACACTGAGACACAGAGACACTGAGACTCAGAGACACTGAGACTCAGAGACACAAAGACACTGAGACACAGAGACACTGAGACTCAGAGACACTGAGACACTGAGACACTGCGACACAGAGACACTGAGACACTGAGACTCCGAGACACGGAGACACAGAGAAACTGAGACACTGAGACTCAGAGACACTGAGACACAGAGACACTGAGACACTGAGAATTGCAGGGACACTCAGACTCTGAGACACTGAGACTCAGAGACATGAGACTCAGAGACACTGAGACTCAGAGACACTGAAATACTGAGACACTGAGACTCCGAGACACTGAGACACAGAGACACTGAGACTCTGAGACGCTGAGACTCAGAGACACTGAGACACTGAGACACAGAGACTCTGAGACACTGAGACACAGAGACACTGAGACACTGAGACACAGAGACACTGAGACACAGAGACACTGAGACACTGAGACACTGAGACTCACAGACACTGAAACACTGAGACACAGAGACACTGAGACTCTGAGACACTGAGACTCAGAGACACTGAGACACAGAGACACAGAGACACTGAGACTCAGAGACACTGAGACACAGAGACACTGAGACACTGAGACTCAGAGACACTGAGACACTGAGACACAGAGGCACTGAGCCTCAGAGACACTGAGACACTGAGACTCTGAGACACAGAGACACTGAGACACTGAGACACTGAGACACTGAGACACAGAAACACTGAGACACAGAGACACTGAGACACTGAGACTCAGAGACACTGAGACTCAGAGACACTGAGACACAGAGACACTGTTACTCAGAGACACTGAGACACAGAGACACTGAGACTCAGAGACACTGAGACTCAGAGACACTGAGACTCAGAGACACAAAGACACTGAGACACAGAGACACTGAGACTCAGAGACACTGAGACACTGAGACACTGCGACACAGAGACACTGAGACACTGAGACTCCGAGACACGGAGACACAGAGAAACTGAGACACTGAGACTCAGAGACACTGAGACACAGAGACACTGAGACACTGAGACACAGAGACACTGAGACACAGAGACACTGAGACACTGAGAATTGCAGGGACACTCAGACTCTGAGACACTGAGACTCAGAGACACTGAGACTCAGAGACACTGAGACTCAGAGACACTGAAATACTGAGACACTGAGACTCCGAGACACTGAGACACAGAGACACTGAGACTCTGAGACGCTGAGACTCAGAGACACTGAGACACTGAGACACAGAGACTCTGAGACACTGAGACACAGAGACACTGAGACACTGAGACACAGAGACACTGAGACACAGAGTCACTGAGACACTGAGACACAGAGACGCTGAGAGACTGAGACACAGAGACGCTGAGACACTGAGGCACAGAGACACTGAGACGCTGAGACACTGAGACACAGAGACACTGAGACACAGAGACTCTGAGACACAGAGACACAGAGACACTGAGACACTGAGACACTGAAACTCTGAGACGCAGAGACACTGTGACTCTGAGACACAGAGACACTGAGATACAGAGACACTGAGACACTGAGACGATGAGACACTGAGACTCCGAGACACTGAGACACAGAGAAACTGGCACCCTGAGACTCAGAGACACTGAGACACTGAGACACAGAGACACTGAGGCACTGAGACACTGAGACACAGAGACACTGAGACACTGAGACTCTTAGACACTGAGACACAGAGACACTGAGACACTGAGACACTGAGACTCTGTGACACAGAGACACTGAGACACAGAGACACAGAGACACTGAGACTCTGAGACACAGAGACACTGAGACACTGAGACACTGAGACTCTGAGACACAGAGACACTGAGACTCAGAGACACTGAGACACTGAGACACAGAGACACTGAGACACTGAGACTCAGAGACACTGAGGCACTGAGACACAGAGGCACTGAGCCTCAGAGACACTGAGACACTGAGACACTGAGACTCTGAGACACAGAGACACTGAGACACAGAGACACTGAGACACTGAGACACTGAGACACTGAGACTCAGAAACACTGAGACACAGAGACACTGAGACACTGAGACTCAGAGACACTGAGACTCAGAGACACTGAGACACAGAGACACTGTTACTCAGAGACACTGAGACACAGAGACACTGAGACTCAGAGACACTGAGACTCAGAGACACAAAGACACTGAGACACAGAGACACTGAGACTCAGAGACACTGAGACACTGAGACACTGCGACACAGAGACACTGAGACACTGAGACTCCGAGACACGGAGACACAGAGAAACTGAGACACTGAGACTCAGAGACACTGAGACACAGAGACACTGAGACACTGAGAATTGCAGGGACACTCAGACTCTGAGACACTGAGACTCAGAGACATGAGACTCAGAGACACTGAGACTCAGAGACACTGAAATACTGAGACACTGAGACTCCGAGACACTGAGACACAGAGACACTGAGACTCTGAGACGCTGAGACTCAGAGACACTGAGACACTGAGACACAGAGACTCTGAGACACTGAGACACAGAGACACTGAGACACTGAGACACAGAGACACTGAGACACAGAGACACTGAGACACTGAGACACTGAGACTCACAGACACTGAAACACTGAGACACAGAGACACTGAGACTCTGAGACACTGAGACTCAGAGACACTGAGACACAGAGACACAGAGACACTGAGACTCAGAGACACTGAGACACAGAGACACTGAGACACTGAGACTCAGAGACACTGAGACACTGAGACACAGAGGCACTGAGCCTCAGAGACACTGAGACACTGAGACTCTGAGACACAGAGACACTGAGACACTGAGACACTGAGACACTGAGACACAGAAACACTGAGACACAGAGACACTGAGACACTGAGACTCAGAGACACTGAGACTCAGAGACACTGAGACACAGAGACACTGTTACTCAGAGACACTGAGACACAGAGACACTGAGACTCAGAGACACTGAGACTCAGAGACACTGAGACTCAGAGACACAAAGACACTGAGACACAGAGACACTGAGACTCAGAGACACTGAGACACTGAGACACTGCGACACAGAGACACTGAGACACTGAGACTCCGAGACACGGAGACACAGAGAAACTGAGACACTGAGACTCAGAGACACTGAGACACAGAGACACTGAGACACTGAGACACAGAGACACTGAGACACAGAGACACTGAGACACTGAGAATTGCAGGGACACTCAGACTCTGAGACACTGAGACTCAGAGACACTGAGACTCAGAGACACTGAGACTCAGAGACACTGAAATACTGAGACACTGAGACTCCGAGACACTGAGACACAGAGACACTGAGACTCTGAGACGCTGAGACTCAGAGACACTGAGACACTGAGACACAGAGACTCTGAGACACTGAGACACAGAGACACTGAGACACTGAGACACAGAGACACTGAGACACAGAGTCACTGAGACACTGAGACACAGAGACGCTGAGAGACTGAGACACAGAGACGCTGAGACACTGAGGCACAGAGACACTGAGACGCTGAGACACTGAGACACAGAGACACTGAGACACAGAGACTCTGAGACACAGAGACACAGAGACACTGAGACACTGAGACACTGAAACTCTGAGACGCAGAGACACTGTGACTCTGAGACACAGAGACACTGAGATACAGAGACACTGAGACACTGAGACGATGAGACACTGAGACTCCGAGACACTGAGACACAGAGAAACTGGCACCCTGAGACTCAGAGACACTGAGACACTGAGACACAGAGACACTGAGGCACTGAGACACTGAGACACAGAGACACTGAGACACTGAGACTCTTAGACACTGAGACACAGAGACACTGAGACACTGAGACACTGAGACTCTGTGACACAGAGACACTGAGACACAGAGACACAGAGACACTGAGACTCTGAGACACAGAGACACTGAGACACTGAGACACTGAGACTCTGAGACACAGAGACACTGAGACTCAGAGACTCTGAGACACCGAGACGCTGAGACACTGAGACGCTGAGATACAGAGACACTGAGACACTGAGGCACAGAGACACTGAGAGCATGAGGCACAGAGACTCTGAGACACTGAGACACAGAGACACTGAGACACTGAGACTGTGAGACACAGAGACACTGAGACACAGAAACACTGAGGCACTGAGACTCTGAGACACTGAGACTCTGAGACACAGAGACACTGAGACACAGAGACACTGAGACACTGAGACTCAGAAACACTGAGACACAGAGACACTGAGACACTCAGACACTGAGACACAGAGACACTGAGACTCAGAGACACTGAGACACAGAGACACTGAGACTCAGAAACACTGAGACACAGAGACACTGAGACACTGAGACTCAGAGACACTGAGACTCAGAGACACTGTTACTCAGAGATACTGAGACACAGAGACACTGAGACTCAGAGACACTGAGACTCAGAGACACTGAGACTCAGAGACACAAAGACACTGAGACACAGAGACACTGAGACTCAGAGACACTGAGACACTGAGACACTGCGACACAGAGACACTGAGACACTGAGACTCCGAGACACTGAGACACAGAGAAACTGAGACACTGAGACTCAGAGACACTGAGACACAGAGACACTGAGACACTGAGACACAGAGACACTGAGACACAGCGACACTGAGACACTGAGAATTGCAGGGACACTCAGACTCTGAGACACAGAGACTCAGAGACACTGAGACACTGAGACTCAGAGACACTGAGACTCAGAGACACTGAAACACTGAGACACTGAGACTCAGAGACACTGAGACACAGAGACACTGAGACTCTGAGACGCTGAGACTCAGAGACACTGAGGCACTGAGACACAGAGACTCTGAGACACTGAGACACAGAGACACTGAGACACTGAGACACAGAGACACTGAGACACAGAGCCACTGAGACACTGAGACACAGAGACGCTGAGAGACTGAGACACAGAGACACTGAGACACTGAGGCACAGAGACACTGAGACGCTGAGACACTGAGACGCTGAGACACTGAGACACAGAGACTCTGAGACACAGAGACACTGAGATACAGAGACACTGAGACACTGAGACGATGAGACACTGAGACTCCGAGACACTGAGACACAGAGAAACTGGCACCCTGAGACTCAGAGACACTGAGACACAGAGACACTGAGACACTGAGACACTGAGACTCTGAGACACTGAGACACTGAGACACTGAGACTCTGAGACACAGAGACACTGAGACTCTGAGACGCTGAGATACAGAGACACTGAGACACTGAGACACTGAGGCACAGAGACACTGAGAGCATGAGGCACAGAGACTCTGAGACACTGAGACACAGAGACACTGAGACACTGAGACACTGAGACTGTGACACACAGAGACACTGAGACACAGAAACACTGAGACACTGAGACTCTGAGACAGAGAGACACTGAGACACAGAGACACTGAGACACTGAGACACAGAGACTCAGAGACACTGAGACACTGAGACACAGAGACACTGAGGCACTGAGACACTGAGACTCTGAGACACAGAGACACTGAGACACAGAGACACTGAGACTCAGAGACACTGAGACACTGAGACACTGAGACACAGAGACACTGAGACACTGAGACTCCGAGACACTGAGACACAGAGAAACTGAGACACTGAGACACAGAGACACTGAGACACTGAGACTCAGAGACACTGAGAATCAGAGACACAGAGACACTGAGACTCAGAGACACTGAGACACTGAGACACAGAGACACTGAGACTCAGAGACACTGAGACACTGAGACACAGAGACACTGAGACACTGAGACTCTGAGACACTGAGACTCAGAGACACTGAGACACAGAGACACTGAGACTCAGAGACACTGAGACACAGAGACACTGAGACACTGAGACACTGAGACACAGAGGCACTGAGCCTCAGAGACACTGAGACACTGAGACACAGAGACACTGAGACTCTGAGACACAGAGACACTGAGACTCTGAGACACTGAGACTCAGAGACACAGAGACACTGAGACTCAGAAACACTGAGACACTGAGACACAGAGACACTGAGACACTGAGACTCAGAGACACTGAGACACAGAGACACTGAGACTCAGAAACACTGAGACACAGAGACACTGAGACACTGATACTCAGAGACACTGAGACTCAGAAACACTGAGACACAGAGACACTGAGACACTGAGACTCAGAGACACTGAGACACAGAGACACTGATACTCAGAGACACTGAGACACAGAGACACTGAGACTCAATGACACTGAGACTCAGAGACACTGAGACTCAGAGACACTGAGACACTGAGACACAGAGACACTGAGACTCAGAGACACTGAGACACTGAGACACTGCGACACAGAGACACTGAGACACTGAGACTCAGAGACACTGAGACACAGAGACACTGAGACACTGAGACACAGAGACACTGAGACACAGAGACACTGAGACACTGAGAATTGCAGGGACACTCAGACTCTGAGACACTGAGACTCAGAGACACTGAGACTCAGAGACACTGAGACTCAGAGACACTGAAATACTGAGACACTGAGACTCCGAGACACTGAGACACAGAGACACTGAGACTCTGAGACGCTGAGACTCAGAGACACTGAGACACTGAGACACAGAGACTCTGAGACACTGAGACACAGAGACACTGAGACACTGAGACACAGAGACACTGAGACACAGAGTCACTGAGACACTGAGACACAGAGACGCTGAGAGACTGAGACACAGAGACGCTGAGACACTGAGGCACAGAGACACTGAGACGCTGAGACACTGAGACACAGAGACACTGAGACACAGAGACTCTGAGACACAGAGACACAGAGACACTGAGACACTGAGACACTGAAACTCTGAGACGCAGAGACACTGTGACTCTGAGACACAGAGACACTGAGATACAGAGACACTGAGACACTGAGACGATGAGACACTGAGACTCCGAGACACTGAGACACAGAGAAACTGGCACCCTGAGACTCAGAGACACTGAGACACTGAGACACTGAGACACTGAGGCACTGAGACACTGAGACACAGAGACACTGAGACACTGAGACTCTTAGACACTGAGACACAGAGACACAGAGACACTGAGACTCTGAGACACAGAGACACTGAGACACTGAGACTCTGAGACACAGAGACACTGAGACTCAGAGACTCTGAGACACTGAGACGATGAGACACTGAGACTCCGAGACACTGAGACACAGAGAAACTGGGACCCTGAGACTCAGAGACACTGAGACACAGAGACACTGAGACACAGAGACACTGAGGCACTGAGACACTGAGACACAGAGACACTGAGACACCGAGACTCTGAGACACTGAGACACAGAGACACTGAGACACTGAGACTCTGAGACACAGAGACACAGAGACACAGAGACACTGAGACTCTGAGACAGAGAGACACTGAGACACTGAGACACTGAGAAACAGAGACACTGAGACTCAGAGACTCTGAGACACAGAGACGCTGAGACACTGAGACACTGAGATACAGAGACACTGAGACAATGAGGCACAGAGACACTGAGAGAATGAGGCACAGAGACTCTGAGACACTGAGACACTGAGACTGTGAGACACAGAGACACTGAGACACAGAAACACTGAGGCACTGAGACTCTGAGACACAGAGACACTGAGACACTGAGACTCAGAGACAATGAGACACAGAGACGCTGAGACACTGAGACACAGTGGCACTGAGACACTGAGGCACAGAGACACTGAGACTCAGAGACACTGAGACACTGAGACACAGAGACACTGATACTCAGAGACACTGAGACACTGAGACACAGAGACACTGAGACTCTGAGACACAGAGACACTGAGACACAGAGACACTGAGACACTGAGACACTGAGTCTCAGAGACACTGAGACACAGAGTCACTGAGTCACTGAGACGCAGAGACACTGAGACTCAGAGACACTGAGACACAGAGACACAGAGACACTGAGACACCGAGACACTGCGACACTGAGACACAGAGGCACTGAGACTCAGAGACACTGAGACACAGAGACACTGAGACTCAGAGACACTGAGACACTGAGGCACTGAGACACTGAGACTCAGTGACACTGAGACTCAGAGACACTGAGACACTGATACTCAGAGACACTGAGACACTGAGACTCAGAGACACTGAGACACAGAGACACTGAGACACAGAGACACTGAGACTCTGGGACATAGAGACACTGAGACACTGAGACTCTGAGACGCTGAGACTCAGAGACACTGAGACACTGAGACACAGAGACACTGAGACACAGAGACACTGAGACACTGAGACACAGAGACACTGAGGCACTGAGACACTGAGACTCTGAGACACAGAGACACTGAGACACAGAGACACTGAGACTCAGAGACACTGAGACACTGAGACACTGAGACTCTGAGACACAGAGACACTGAGACACTGAGACTCCGAGACACTGAGACACAGAGAAACTGAGACACTGAGACACAGAGACACTGAGACACAGAGACACTGAGACTCAGAGACACTGAGACTCAGAGACACAGAGACACTGAGACTCAGAGACACTAAGACACTGAGACACAGAGACACTGAGACTCAGAGACACTGAGACACTGAGACACAGAGACACTGAGACACAGAGACACTGAGACACTGAGACACTGAGACTCACAGACACTGAGACACTGAGACACAGAGACACTGAGACACAGTGACACTGAGACTCAGAGACACTGAGACACAGAGACACTGAGACACTGAGACTCAGAGACACTGAGACACTGAGACACAGAGGCACTGAGCCTCAGAGACACTGAGACACTGAGACACTGAGACTCTGAGACACAGAGACACTGAGACACAGAGACACTGAGACACTGAGACACTGAGACACTGAGACTCAGAAACACTGAGACACAGAGACACTGAGACACTGAGACTCAGAGACACTGAGACTCAGAGACACTGAGACACAGAGACACTGTTACTCAGAGACACTGAGACACAGAGACACTGAGACTCAGAGACACTGAGACTCAGAGACACAAAGACACTGAGACACAGAGACACTGAGACTCAGAGACACTGAGACACTGAGACACTGAGACACTGCGACACAGAGACACTGAGACACTGAGACTCCGAGACACGGAGACACAGAGAAACTGAGACACTGAGACTCAGAGACACTGAGACACAGAGACACTGAGACACTGAGAATTGCAGGGACACTCAGACTCTGAGACACTGAGACTCAGAGACATGAGACTCAGAGACACTGAGACTCAGAGACACTGAAATACTGAGACACTGAGACTCCGAGACACTGAGACACAGTGACACTGAGACTCTGAGACGCTGAGACTCAGAGACACTGAGACACTGAGACACAGAGACTCTGAGACACTGAGACACAGAGACACAGAGACACTGAGACACAGAGACACTGAGACACTGAGACTCACAGACACTGAAACACTGAGACACAGAGACACTGAGACTCTGAGACACTGAGACTCAGAGACACTGAGACACAGAGACACAGAGACACTGAGACTCAGAGACACTGAGACACAGAGACACTGAGACACTGAGACTCAGAGACACTGAGACACTGAGACACAGAGGCACTGAGCCTCAGAGACACTGAGACACTGAGACTCTGAGACACAGAGACACTGAGACACTGAGACACTGAGACACAGAAACACTGAGACACAGAGACACTGAGACACTGAGACTCAGAGACACTGAGACTCAGAGACACTGAGACACAGAGACACTGTTACTCAGAGACACTGAGACACAGAGACACTGAGACTCAGAGACACTGAGACTCAGAGACACTGAGACTCAGAGACACAAAGACACTGAGACACAGAGACACTGAGACTCAGAGACACTGAGACACTGAGACACTGCGACACAGAGACACTGAGACACTGAGACTCCGAGACACGGAGACACAGAGAAACTGAGACACTGAGACTCAGAGACACTGAGACACAGAGACACTGAGACACTGAGACACAGAGACACTGAGACACAGAGACACTGAGACACTGAGAATTGCAGGGACACTCAGACTCTGAGACACTGAGACTCAGAGACACTGAGACTCAGAGACACTGAGACTCAGAGACACTGAAATACTGAGACACTGAGACTCCGAGACACTGAGACACAGAGACACTGAGACTCTGAGACGCTGAGACTCAGAGACACTGAGACACTGAGACACAGAGACTCTGAGACACTGAGACACAGAGACACTGAGACACTGAGACACAGAGACACTGAGACACAGAGTCACTGAGACACTGAGACACAGAGACGCTGAGAGACTGAGACACAGAGACGCTGAGACACTGAGGCACAGAGACACTGAGACGCTGAGACACTGAGACACAGAGACACTGAGACACAGAGACTCTGAGACACAGAGACACAGAGACACTGAGACACTGAGACACTGAAACTCTGAGACGCAGAGACACTGTGACTCTGAGACACAGAGACACTGAGATACAGAGACACTGAGACACTGAGACGATGAGACACTGAGACTCCGAGACACTGAGACACAGAGAAACTGGCACCCTGAGACTCAGAGACACTGAGACACTGAGACACAGAGACACTGAGGCACTGAGACACTGAGACACAGAGACACTGAGACACTGAGACTCTTAGACACTGAGACACAGAGACACTGAGACACTGAGACTCTGTGACACAGAGACACTGAGACACAGAGACACAGAGACACTGAGACTCTGAGACACAGAGACACTGAGACACTGAGACACTGAGACTCTGAGACACAGAGACACTGAGACTCAGAGACTCTGAGACACCGAGACGCTGAGACACTGAGACGCTGAGATACAGAGACACTGAGACACTGAGGCACAGAGAGACTGAGAGCATGAGGCACAGAGACTCTGAGACACTGAGACACAGAGACACTGAGACACTGAGACTGTGAGACACAGAGACACTGAGACACAGAAACACTGAGGCACTGAGACTCTGAGACACTGAGACTCTGAGACACAGAGACACTGAGACACAGAGACACTGAGACACTGAGACTCAGAAACACTGAGACACAGAGACACTGAGACACTCAGACACTGAGACACAGAGACACTGAGACTCAGAGACACTGAGACACAGAGACACTGAGACTCAGAAACACTGAGACACAGAGACACTGAGACACTGAGACTCAGAGACACTGAGACTCAGAGACACTGTTACTCAGAGATACTGAGACACAGAGACACTGAGACTCAGAGACACTGAGACTCAGAGACACAAAGACACTGAGACACAGAGACACTGAGACTCAGAGACACTGAGACACTGAGACACTGCGACACAGAGACACTGAGACACTGAGACTCCGAGACACTGAGACACAGAGAAACTGAGACACTGAGACTCAGAGACACTGAGACACAGAGACACTGAGACACTGAGACACAGAGACACTGAGACACAGCGACACTGAGACACTGAGAATTGCAGGGACACTCAGACTCTGAGACACAGAGACTCAGAGACACTGAGACACTGAGACTCAGAGACACTGAGACTCAGAGACACTGAAACACTGAGACACTGAGACTCAGAGACACTGAGACACAGAGACACTGAGACTCTGAGACGCTGAGACTCAGAGACACTGAGGCACTGAGACACAGAGACTCTGAGACACTGAGACACAGAGACACTGAGACACTGAGACACAGAGACACTGAGACACAGAGCCACTGAGACACTGAGACACAGAGACGCTGAGAGACTGAGACACAGAGACACTGAGACACTGAGGCACAGAGACACTGAGACGCTGAGACACTGAGACGCTGAGACACTGAGACACAGAGACTCTGAGACACAGAGACACTGAGATACAGAGACACTGAGACACTGAGACGATGAGACACTGAGACTCCGAGACACTGAGACACAGAGAAACTGGCACCCTGAGACTCAGAGACACTGAGACACAGAGACACTGAGACACTGAGACACTGAGACACTGAGACTCTGAGACACTGAGACACTGAGACACTGAGACACTGAGACTCTGAGACACAGAGACACTGAGACTCTGAGACGCTGAGATACAGAGACACTGAGACACTGAGACACTGAGGCACAGAGACACTGAGAGCATGAGGCACAGAGACTCTGAGACACTGAGACACAGAGACACTGAGACACTGAGACACTGAGACTGTGACACACAGAGACACTGAGACACAGAAACACTGAGACACTGAGACTCTGAGACAGAGAGACACTGAGACACAGAGACACTGAGACACTGAGACACAGAGACTCAGAGACACTGAGACACTGAGACACAGAGACACTGAGGCACTGAGACACTGAGACTCTGAGACACAGAGACACTGAGACACAGAGACACTGAGACTCAGAGACACTGAGACACTGAGACACTGAGACACAGAGACACTGAGACACTGAGACTCCGAGACACTGAGACACAGAGAAACTGAGACACTGAGACACAGAGACACTGAGACACTGAGACTCAGAGACACTGAGAATCAGAGACACAGAGACACTGAGACTCAGAGACACTGAGACACTGAGACACAGAGACACTGAGACTCAGAGACACTGAGACACTGAGACACAGAGACACTGAGACACTGAGACTCTGAGACACTGAGACTCAGAGACACTGAGACACAGAGACACTGAGACTCAGAGACACTGAGACACAGAGACACTGAGACACTGAGCCTCAGAGACACTGAGACACTGAGACACAGAGGCACTGAGCCTCAGAGACACTGAGACACTGAGACACAGAGACACTGAGACTCTGAGACACAGAGACACTGAGACTCTGAGACACTGAGACTCAGAGACACAGAGACACTGAGACTCAGAAACACTGAGACACTGAGACACAGAGACACTGAGACACTGAGACTCAGAGACACTGAGACACAGAGACACTGAGACTCAGAAACACTGAGACACAGAGACACTGAGACACTGATACTCAGAGACACTGAGACTCAGAAACACTGAGACACAGAGACACTGAGACACTGAGACTCAGAGACACTGAGACACAGAGACACTGATACTCAGAGACACTGAGACACAGAGACACTGAGACTCAGAGACACTGAGACTCAGAGACACTGAGACACTGAGACACAGAGACACTGAGACTCAGAGACACTGAGACACAGAGACACTGAGACACTGAGACACTGAGACTCAGAGACACTGAGACACAGAGACACTGAGACACTGAGACACAGAGACACTGAGACACAGAGACACTGAGACACTGAGAATTGCAGGGACACTCAGACTCTGAGACACTGAGACTCAGAGACACTGAGACTCAGAGACACTGAGACTCAGAGACACTGAAATACTGAGACACTGAGACTCCGAGACACTGAGACACAGAGACACTGAGACTCTGAGACGCTGAGACTCAGAGACACTGAGACACTGAGACACAGAGACTCTGAGACACTGAGACACAGAGACACTGAGACACTGAGACACAGAGACACTGAGACACAGAGTCACTGAGACACTGAGACACAGAGACGCTGAGAGACTGAGACACAGAGACGCTGAGACACTGAGGCACAGAGACACTGAGACGCTGAGACACTGAGACACAGAGACACTGAGACACAGAGACTCTGAGACACAGAGACACAGAGACACTGAGACACTGAAACTCTGAGACGCAGAGACACTGTGACTCTGAGACACAGAGACACTGAGATACAGAGACACTGAGACACTGAGACGATGAGTCACTGAGACTCCGAGACACTGAGACACAGAGAAACTGAGACACTGAGACTCAGAGACACTGAGACACAGAGACACTGAGACACTGAGACACAGAGACACTGAGACACAGCGACACTGAGACACTGAGAATTGCAGGGACACTCAGACTCTGTGACACAGAGACTCAGAGACACTGAGACACTGAGACTCAGAGACACTGAGACTCAGAGACACTGAAACACTGAGACACTGAGACTCAGAGACACTGAGACACAGAGACACTGAGACTCTGAGACGCTGAGACTCAGAGACACTGAGGCACTGAGACACAGAGACTCTGAGACACTGAGACACAGAGACACTGAGACACTGAGACACAGAGACACTGAGACACAGAGCCACTGAGACACTGAGACACAGAGACGCTGAGAGACTGAGACACAGAGACACTGAGACACTGAGGCACAGAGACACTGAGACGCTGAGACACTGAGACGCTGAGACACTGAGACACAGAGACTCTGAGACACAGAGACACTGAGATACAGAGACACTGAGACACTGAGACGATGAGACACTGAGACTCCGAGACACTGAGACACAGAGAAACTGGCACCCTGAGACTCAGAGACACTGAGACACAGAGACACTGAGACACTGAGACACTGAGACACTGAGACTCTGAGACACTGAGACACTGAGACACTGAGACTCTGAGACACAGAGACACTGAGACTCTGAGACGCTGAGATACAGAGACACTGAGACACTGAGACACTGAGGCACAGAGACACTGAGAGCATGAGGCACAGAGACTCTGAGACACTGAGACACAGAGACACTGAGACACTGAGACACTGAGACTGTGACACACAGAGACACTGAGACACAGAAACACTGAGACACTGAGACTCTGAGACAGAGAGACACTGAGACACAGAGACACTGAGACACTGAGACACAGAGACTCAGAGACACTGAGACACTGAGACACAGAGACACTGAGGCACTGAGACACTGAGACTCTGAGACACAGAGACACTGAGACACAGAGACACTGAGACTCAGAGACACTGAGACACTGAGACACTGAGACACAGAGACACTGAGACACTGAGACTCCGAGACACTGAGACACAGAGAAACTGAGACACTGAGACACAGAGACACTGAGACACTGAGACTCAGAGACACTGAGAATCAGAGACACAGAGACACTGAGACTCAGAGACACTGAGACACTGAGACACAGAGACACTGAGACTCAGAGACACTGAGACACTGAGACACAGAGACACTGAGACACTGAGACTCTGAGACACTGAGACTCAGAGACACTGAGACACAGAGACACTGAGACTCAGAGACACTGAGACACAGAGACACTGAGACACTGAGCCTCAGAGACACTGAGACACTGAGACACAGAGGCACTGAGCCTCAGAGACACTGAGACACTGAGACACAGAGACACTGAGACTCTGAGACACAGAGACACTGAGACTCTGAGACACTGAGACTCAGAGACACAGAGACACTGAGACTCAGAAACACTGAGACACTGAGACACAGAGACACTGAGACACTGAGACTCAGAGACACTGAGACACAGAGACACTGAGACTCAGAAACACTGAGACACAGAGACACTGAGACACTGATACTCAGAGACACTGAGACTCAGAAACACTGAGACACAGAGACACTGAGACACTGAGACTCAGAGACACTGAGACACAGAGACACTGATACTCAGAGACACTGAGACACAGAGACACTGAGACTCAGAGACACTGAGACTCAGAGACACTGAGACTCAGAGACACTGAGACACTGAGACACAGAGACACTGAGACTCAGAGACACTGAGACACAGAGACACTGAAATACTGAGACACTGAGACTCCGAGACACTGAGACACAGAGACACTGAGACTCTGAGACGCTGAGACTCAGAGACACTGAGACACTGAGACACAGAGACTCTGAGACACTGAGACACAGAGACACTGAGACACTGAGACACAGAGACACTGAGACACAGAGTCACTGAGACACTGAGACACAGAGACGCTGAGAGACTGAGACACAGAGACGCTGAGACACTGAGGCACAGAGACACTGAGACGCTGAGACACTGAGACACAGAGACACTGAGACACAGAGACTCTGAGACACAGAGACACAGAGACACTGAGACACTGAGACACTGAAACTCTGAGACGCAGAGACACTGTGACTCTGAGACACAGAGACACTGAGATACAGAGACACTGAGACACTGAGACGATGAGACACTGAGACTCCGAGACACTGAGACACAGAGAAACTGGCACCCTGAGACTCAGAGACACTGAGACACTGAGACACTGAGACACTGAGGCACTGAGACACTGAGACACAGAGACACTGAGACACTGAGACTCTTAGACACTGAGACACAGAGACACAGAGACACTGAGACTCTGAGACACAGAGACACTGAGACACTGAGACTCTGAGACACAGAGACACTGAGACTCAGAGACTCTGAGACACCGAGACGCTGAGACACTGAGACGCTGAGATACAGAGACACTGAGACACTGAGGCACAGAGACACTGAGAGCATGAGGCACAGAGACTCTGAGACACTGAGACACAGAGACACTGAGACACTGAGACACTGAGACTGTGAGACACAGAGACACTGAGACACAGAAACACTGAGGCACTGAGACTCTGAGACACTGAGACTCTGAGACACAGAGACACTGAGACACAGAGACACTGAGACACTGAGACTCAGAAACACTGAGACACAGAGACACTGAGACACTCAGACACTGAGACACAGAGACACTGAGACTCAGAGACACTGAGACACAGAGACACTGAGACTCAGAAACACTGAGACACAGAGACACTGAGACACTGTGACTCAGAGACACTGAGACTCAGAGACACTGAGACACAGAGACACTGTTACTCAGAGATACTGAGACACAGAGACACTGAGACTCAGAGACACTGAGACTCAGAGACACTGAGACTCAGAGACACAAAGACACTGAGACACAGAGACACTGAGACTCAGAGACACTGAGACACTGAGACACTGCGACACAGAGACACTGAGACACTGAGACTCCGAGACACTGAGACACAGAGAAACTGAGACACTGAGACTCAGAGACACTGAGACACAGAGACACTGAGACACTGCGACACAGAGACACTGAGACACAGCGACACTGAGACACTGAGAATTGCAGGGACACTCAGACTCTGAGACACAGAGACTCAGAGACACTGAGACACTGAGACTCAGAGACACTGAGACTCAGAGACACTGAAACACTGAGACACTGAGACTCAGAGACACTGAGACACAGAGACACTGAGACTCTGAGACGCTGAGACTCAGAGACACTGAGGCACTGAGACACAGAGACTCTGAGACACTGAGACACAGAGACACTGAGACACTGAGACACAGAGACACTGAGACACAGAGCCACTGAGACACTGAGACACAGAGACGCTGAGAGACTGAGACACAGAGACACTGAGACACTGAGGCACAGAGACACTGAGACGCTGAGACACTGAGACGCTGAGACACTGAGACACAGAGACTCTGAGACACAGAGACACAGAGACACTGAGAAACTGAGACACTAAAACTCTGAGACACTGAGACTCTGAGACACAGAGACACTGAGATACAGAGACACTGAGACACTGAGACGATGAGACACTGAGACTCCGAGACACTGAGACACAGAGAAACTGGCACCCTGAGACTCAGAGACACTGAGACACAGAGACACTGAGACACTGAGACACAGAGACACTGAGGCACTGAGACACTGAGACACAGAGACACTGAGACACTGAGACTCTGAGACACTGAGACACTGAGACACTGAGACACTGAGACTCTGAGACACAGAGACACTGAGACTCTGAGACGCTGAGATACAGAGACACTGAGACACTGAGACACTGAGGCACAGAGACACTGAGAGCATGAGGCACAGAGACTCTGAGACACTGAGACACAGAGACACTGAGACACTGAGACACTGAGACTGTGACACACAGAGACACTGAGACACAGAAACACTGAGGCACTGAGACTCTGCGACAGAGAGACACTGAGACACAGAGACACTGAGACACTGAGACACAGAGACTCAGAGACACTGAGACACTGAGACACAGAGACACTGAGGCACTGAGACACTGAGACTCTGAGACACAGAGACACTGAGACACAGAGACACTGAGACTCAGAGACACTGAGACACTGAGACACTGAGACACAGAGACACTGAGACACTGAGACTCCGAGACACTGAGACACAGAGAAACTGAGACACTGAGACACAGAGACACTGAGACACTGAGACTCAGAGACACTGAGAATCAGAGACACAGAGACACTGAGACTCAGAGACACTGAGACACAGAGACACTGAGACTCAGAGACACTGAGACACTGAGACACAGAGACACTGAGACACTGAGACTCAGAGGCACTGAGACACTGAGACACAGAGACACTGAGACACTGAGACTCTGAGACACTGAGACTCAGAGACACTGAGACACAGAGACACTGAGACTCAGAGACACTGAGACACAGAGACACTGAGACACTGAGCCTCAGAGACACTGAGACACTGAGACACAGAGGCACTGAGCCTCAGAGACACTGAGACACTGAGACACAGAGACACTGAGACTCTGAGACACAGAGACACTGAGACTCTGAGACACTGAGACTCAGAGACACAGAGACACTGAGACTCAGAAACACTGAGACACTGAGACACAGAGACACTGAGACACTGAGACTCAGAGACACTGAGACACAGAGACACTGAGACTCAGAAACACTGAGACACAGAGACACTGAGACACTGATACTCAGAGACACTGAGACTCAGAAACACTGAGACACAGAGACACTGAGACACTGAGACTCAGAGACACTGAGACACAGAGACACTGATACTCAGAGACACTGAGACACTGAGACTCAGAGACACTGAGACTCAGAGACACAAAGACACTGAGACACAGAGACACTGAGACTCAGAGACACTGAGACACTGAGACACTGCGACACAGAGACACTGAGACACTGAGACTCCGAGACACTGAGACACAGAGAAACTGAGACACTGAGACTCAGAGACACTGAGACACAGAGACACTGAGACACTGAGACACAGAGAAACTGAGACACTGAGACTCAGAGACACTGACACACAGAGACACTGACACACTGAGACACAGAGACACTGAGACACAGAGACACTGAGACACTGAGAATTGCAGGGACACTCAGACTCTGAGACACTGAGACTCAGAGACACTGAGACACTGAGACACAGAGACACTGAGACTCAGAGACACTGAGACACTGAGACACTGTGACTCAGAGACACTGAGACACTGAGACACAGAGACTCTGAGACACTGAGACACTGAGACACTGAGACACTGAGGCACAGAGACACTGAGACACTGAGACACAGAGACTCTGAGACTCAGAAACACTGAGACACAGAGACACTGAGACACTCAGACACTGAGACACAGAGACACTGAGACTCAGAGACACTGAGACACAGAGACACTGAGACTCAGAAACACTGAGACACAGAGACACTGAGACACTGAGACTCAGAGACACTGAGACTCAGAGACACTGTTACTCAGAGATACTGAGACACAGAGACACTGAGACTCAGAGACACTGAGACTCAGAGACACTGAGACTCAGAGACACAAAGACACTGAGACACAGAGACACTGAGACTCAGAGACACTGAGACACTGAGACACTGCGACACAGAGACACTGAGACACTGAGACTCCGAGACACTGAGACACAGAGAAACTGAGACACTGAGACTCAGAGACACTGAGACACAGAGACACTGAGACACTGAGACACAGAGACACTGAGACACAGCGACACTGAGACACTGAGAATTGCAGGGACACTCAGACTCTGAGACACAGAGACTCAGAGACACTGAGACACTGAGACTCAGAGACACTGAGACTCAGAGACACTGAAACACTGAGACACTGAGACTCAGAGACACTGAGACACAGAGACACTGAGACTCTGAGACGCTGAGACTCAGAGACACTGAGGCACTGAGACACAGAGACTCTGAGACACTGAGACACAGAGACACTGAGACACTGAGACACAGAGACACTGAGACACAGAGCCACTGAGACACTGAGACACAGAGACGCTGAGAGACTGAGACACAGAGACACTGAGACACTGAGGCACAGAGACACTGAGACGCTGAGACACTGAGACGCTGAGACACTGAGACACAGAGACTCTGAGACACAGAGACACTGAGATACAGAGACACTGAGACACTGAGACGATGAGACACTGAGACTCCGAGACACTGAGACACAGAGAAACTGGCACCCTGAGACTCAGAGACACTGAGACACAGAGACACTGAGACACTGAGACACTGAGACACTGAGACTCTGAGACACTGAGACACTGAGACACTGAGACACTGAGACTCTGAGACACAGAGACACTGAGACTCTGAGACGCTGAGATACAGAGACACTGAGACACTGAGACACTGAGGCACAGAGACACTGAGAGCATGAGGCACAGAGACTCTGAGACACTGAGACACAGAGACACTGAGACACTGAGACACTGAGACTGTGACACACAGAGACACTGAGACACAGAAACACTGAGACACTGAGACTCTGAGACAGAGAGACACTGAGACACAGAGACACTGAGACACTGAGACACAGAGACTCAGAGACACTGAGACACTGAGACACAGAGACACTGAGGCACTGAGACACTGAGACTCTGAGACACAGAGACACTGAGACACAGAGACACTGAGACTCAGAGACACTGAGACACTGAGACACTGAGACACAGAGACACTGAGACACTGAGACTCCGAGACACTGAGACACAGAGAAACTGAGACACTGAGACACAGAGACACTGAGACACTGAGACTCAGAGACACTGAGAATCAGAGACACAGAGACACTGAGACTCAGAGACACTGAGACACTGAGACACAGAGACACTGAGACTCAGAGACACTGAGACACTGAGACACAGAGACACTGAGACACTGAGACTCTGAGACACTGAGACTCAGAGACACTGAGACACAGAGACACTGAGACTCAGAGACACTGAGACACAGAGACACTGAGACACTGAGCCTCAGAGACACTGAGACACTGAGACACAGAGGCACTGAGCCTCAGAGACACTGAGACACTGAGACACAGAGACACTGAGACTCTGAGACACAGAGACACTGAGACTCTGAGACACTGAGACTCAGAGACACAGAGACACTGAGACTCAGAAACACTGAGACACTGAGACACAGAGACACTGAGACACTGAGACTCAGAGACACTGAGACACAGAGACACTGAGACTCAGAAACACTGAGACACAGAGACACTGAGACACTGATACTCAGAGACACTGAGACTCAGAAACACTGAGACACAGAGACACTGAGACACTGAGACTCAGAGACACTGAGACACAGAGACACTGATACTCAGAGACACTGAGACACAGAGACACTGAGACTCAGAGACACTGAGACTCAGAGACACTGAGACTCAGAGACACTGAGACACTGAGACACAGAGACACTGAGACTCAGAGACACTGAGACACTGAGACACTGCGACACAGAGACACTGAGACACTGAGACTCAGAGACACTGAGACACAGAGACACTGAGACACTGAGACACAGAGACACTGAGACACAGAGACACTGAGACACTGAGAATTGCAGGGACACTCAGACTCTGAGACACTGAGACTCAGAGACACTGAGACTCAGAGACACTGAGACTCAGAGACACTGAAATACTGAGACACTGAGACTCCGAGACACTGAGACACAGAGACACTGAGACTCTGAGACGCTGAGACTCAGAGACACTGAGACACTGAGACACAGAGACTCTGAGACACTGAGACACAGAGACACTGAGACACTGAGACACAGAGACACTGAGACACAGAGTCACTGAGACACTGAGACACAGAGACGCTGAGAGACTGAGACACAGAGACGCTGAGACACTGAGGCACAGAGACACTGAGACGCTGAGACACTGAGACACAGAGACACTGAGACACAGAGACTCTGAGACACAGAGACACAGAGACACTGAGACACTGAGACACTGAAACTCTGAGACGCAGAGACACTGTGACTCTGAGACACAGAGACACTGAGATACAGAGACACTGAGACACTGAGACACTGAGACGATGAGTCACTGAGACTCCGAGACACTGAGACACAGAGAAACTGGCACCCTGAGACTCAGAGACACTGAGACACTGAGACACTGAGACACTGAGGCACTGAGACACTGAGACACAGAGACACTGAGACACTGAGACTCTTAGACACTGAGACACAGAGACACAGAGACACTGAGACTCTGAGACACAGAGACACTGAGACACTGAGACTCTGAGACACAGAGACACTGAGACTCAGAGACTCTGAGACACCGAGACGCTGAGACACTGAGACGCTGAGATACAGAGACACTGAGACACTGAGGCACAGAGACACTGAGAGCATGAGGCACAGAGACTCTGAGACACTGAGACACAGAGACACTGAGACACTGAGACACTGAGACTGTGAGACACAGAGACACTGAGACACAGAAACACTGAGGCACTGAGACTCTGAGACACTGAGACTCTGAGACACAGAGACACTGAGACACAGAGACACTGAGACACTGAGACTCAGAAACACTGAGACACAGAGACACTGAGACACTCAGACACTGAGACACAGAGACACTGAGACTCAGAGACACTGAGACACAGAGACACTGAGACTCAGAAACACTGAGACACAGAGACACTGAGACACTGTGACTCAGAGACACTGAGACTCAGAGACACTGAGACACAGAGACACTGTTACTCAGAGATACTGAGACACAGAGACACTGAGACTCAGAGACACTGAGACTCAGAGACACAAAGACACTGAGACACAGAGACACTGAGACTCAGAGACACTGAGACACTGAGACACTGCGACACAGAGACACTGAGACACTGAGACTCCGAGACACTGAGACACAGAGAAACTGAGACACTGAGACTCAGAGACACTGAGACACAGAGACACTGAGACACTGCGACACAGAGACACTGAGACACAGCGACACTGAGACACTGAGAATTGCAGGGACACTCAGACTCTGAGACACAGAGACTCAGAGACACTGAGACACTGAGACTCAGAGACACTGAGACTCAGAGACACTGAAACACTGAGACACTGAGACTCAGAGACACTGAGACACAGAGACACTGAGACTCTGAGACGCTGAGACTCAGAGACACTGAGGCACTGAGACACAGAGACTCTGAGACACTGAGACACAGAGACACTGAGACACTGAGACACAGAGACACTGAGACACAGAGCCACTGAGACACTGAGACACAGAGACGCTGAGAGACTGAGACACAGAGACACTGAGACACTGAGGCACAGAGACACTGAGACGCTGAGACACTGAGACGCTGAGACACTGAGACACAGAGACTCTGAGACACAGAGACACAGAGACACTGAGAAACTGAGACACTAAAACTCTGAGACACTGAGACTCTGAGACACAGAGACACTGAGATACAGAGACACTGAGACACTGAGACGATGAGACACTGAGACTCCGAGACACTGAGACACAGAGAAACTGGCACCCTGAGACTCAGAGACACTGAGACACAGAGACACTGAGACACTGAGACACAGAGACACTGAGGCACTGAGACACTGAGACACAGAGACACTGAGACACTGAGACTCTGAGACACTGAGACACTGAGACACTGAGACTCTGAGACACAGAGACACTGAGACTCTGAGACGCTGAGATACAGAGACACTGAGACACTGAGACACTGAGGCACAGAGACACTGAGAGCATGAGGCACAGAGACTCTGAGACACTGAGACACAGAGACACTGAGACACTGAGACACTGAGACTGTGACACACAGAGACACTGAGACACAGAAACACTGAGGCACTGAGACTCTGCGACAGAGAGACACTGAGACACAGAGACACTGAGACACTGAGACACAGAGACTCAGAGACACTGAGACACTGAGACACAGAGACACTGAGGCACTGAGACACTGAGACTCTGAGACACAGAGACACTGAGACACAGAGACACTGAGACTCAGAGACACTGAGACACTGAGACACTGAGACACAGAGACACTGAGACACTGAGACTCCGAGACACTGAGACACAGAGAAACTGAGACACTGAGACACAGAGACACTGAGACACTGAGACTCAGAGACACTGAGAATCAGAGACACAGAGACACTGAGACTCAGAGACACTGAGACACTGAGACACAGAGACACTGAGACTCAGAGACACTGAGACACTGAGACACAGAGACACTGAGACACTGAGACTCAGAGGCACTGAGACACTGAGACACAGAGACACTGAGACACTGAGACTCTGAGACACTGAGACTCAGAGACACTGAGACACAGAGACACTGAGACTCAGAGACACTGAGACACAGAGACACTGAGACACTGAGCCTCAGAGACACTGAGACACTGAGACACAGAGGCACTGAGCCTCAGAGACACTGAGACACTGAGACACAGAGACACTGAGACTCTGAGACACAGAGACACTGAGACTCTGAGACACTGAGACTCAGAGACACAGAGACACTGAGACTCAGAAACACTGAGACACTGAGACACAGAGACACTGAGACACTGAGACTCAGAGACACTGAGACACAGAGACACTGAGACTCAGAAACACTGAGACACAGAGACACTGAGACACTGATACTCAGAGACACTGAGACTCAGAAACACTGAGACACAGAGACACTGAGACACTGAGACTCAGAGACACTGAGACACAGAGACACTGATACTCAGAGACACTGAGACACAGAGACACTGAGACTCAGAGACACTGAGACTCAGAGACACAAAGACACTGAGACACAGAGACACTGAGACTCAGAGACACTGAGACACTGAGACACTGCGACACAGAGACACTGAGACACTGAGACTCCGAGACACTGAGACACAGAGAAACTGAGACACTGAGACTCAGAGACACTGAGACACAGAGACACTGAGACACTGAGACACAGAGAAACTGAGACACTGAGACTCAGAGACACTGAGACACAGAGACACTGACACACTGAGACACAGAGACACTGAGACACAGAGACACTGAGACACTGAGAATTGCAGGGACACTCAGACTCTGAGACACTGAGACTCAGAGACACTGAGACACTGAGACACAGAGACACTGAGACTCAGAGACACTGAGACACTGAGACACTGTGACTCAGAGACACTGAGACACTGAGACACAGAGACTCTGAGACACTGAGACACAGAGACACTGAGACACTGAGGCACAGAGACACTGAGACACTGAGACACAGAGACTCTGAGACACAGAGACACTGAGACACAGAGACACTGAGACACTGAGACGATGAGACACTGAGACTCCGAGACACTGAGATACAGAGAAACTGGGACCCTGAGACTCAGAGACACTGAGACACAGAGACACTGAGACACTGAGACACAGAGACACTGAGGCACTGAGACAGTGAGACACAGAGACACTGAGACTCTGAGACACTGAGACACAGAGACACTGAGACACTGAGACTCTGAAACATAGAGACACTGAGACACAGAGACACAGAGACACTGAGACTCTGAGACACAGAGACACTGAGACTTTGAAATACTGAGACTCTGAGACACATAGACACTGAGACTCAGAAACACTGAGACACAGAGACACTGAGACACTGAGACTCAGAGACACTGAGACTCAGAGACACTGAGACACAGAGACTCTGTTACTCAGAGACACTGAGACACAGAGACACTGAGACTCAGAGACTCTGAGACTCAGAGACACTGAGACTCAGAGACACAAAGACACTGAGACACAGAGACACTGAGACTCAGAGACACTGAGACACTGAGACACTGCGACACAGAGACACTGAGACACTGAGACTCCGAGACACGGAGACACAGAGAAACTGAGACACTGAGACTCAGAGACACTGAGACACAGAGACACTGAGACACTGAGACACAGAGACACAGAGACACTGAGACACTGAGAATTGCAGGGACACTCAGACTCTGAGACACTGAGACTCAGAGACACTGAGACTCAGAGACACTGAGACTCAGAGACACTGAAATACTGAGACACTGAGACTCCGAGACACTGAGACACAGAGACACTGAGACTCTGAGACGCTGAGACTCAGAGACACTGAGACACTGAGACACAGAGACTCTGAGACACTGAGACACTGAGACACAGAGTCACTGAGACACTGAGACACAGAGACGCTGAGAGACTGAGACACAGAGACGCTGAGACACTGAGGCGCAGAGACACTGAGACGCTGAGACACTGAGACACAGAGACACTGAGACACAGAGACTCTGAGACACAGAGACACTGAGACACAGAAACACTGAGGCACTGAGACTCTGAGACTCTGAGACACTGAGACTCTGAGACACAGAGACACTGAGACACAGAGACACTGAGACACTGAGACTCAGAAACACTGAGACACAGAGACACTGAGACACTGAGACACTGAGACACAGAGACACTGAGCCTCAGAGACACTGAGACACTGAGACACTGAGACTCTGAGACACAGAGACACTGAGACACAGAGACACTGAGACACTGAGACTCAGAGACACTGAGACTCAGAGACACTGAGACACAGAGACACTGTTACTCAGAGATACTGAGACACAGAGACACTGAGACTCAGAGACACTGAGACTCAGAGACACAAAGACACTGAGACACAGAGACACTGAGACTCAGAGACACTGAGACACTGAGACACTGCGACACAGAGACACTGAGACACTGAGACTCCGAGACACTGAGACACAGAGAAACTGAGACACTGAGACTCAGAGACACTGAGACACAGAGACACTGAGACACTGAGACACAGAGACACTGAGACACAGCGACACTGAGACACTGAGACTCTGAGACTCTGAGACACAGAGACGCTGAGACGCTGAGACGCTGAGATACAGAGACACTGAGACACTGAGACACTGAGGCACAGAGACACTGAGAGCATGAGGCACAGAGACTCTGAGACACTGAGACACAGAGACACTGAGACACTGAGACACTGAGACTGTGACACACAGAGACACTGAGACACAGAAACACTGAGGCACTGAGACTCTGAGACACAGAGACACTGAGACACAGAGACACTGAGACACTGAGAGACAGAGACTCAGAGACACTGAGACACTGAGACACAGAGACACTGAGGCACTGAGACACTGAGACTCTGAGACACAGAGACACTGAGACACAGAGACACTGAGACTCAGAGACACTGAGACACTGAGACACAGAGACACTGAGACACTGAGACTCCGAGACACAGAGAAACTGAGACACTGAGACACAGAGACACTGAGAATCAGAGACACAGAGACACTGTGACTCAGAGACACTGAGACACTGAGACACTGAGACTCAGAGACACTGAGACACTGAGACACAGAGACACTGAGACACTGAGACTCAGAGGCACTGAGACACTGAGACACAGAGACACTGAGACACTGAGACTCTGAGACACTGAGACTCAGAGACACTGAGACACTGAGACACAGAGACACTGAGACACTGAGACTCAGAGGCACTGAGACACTGAGACACAGAGACACTGAGACACTGAGACTCTGAGACACTGAGACTCAGAGACACTGAGACACAGAGAAACTGAGACACTGAGACACAGAGACACTGAGACACTGAGACTCAGAGACACTGAGAATCAGAGACACAGAGACACTGAGACTCAGAGACACTGAGACACTGAGACACAGAGACACTGAGACTCAGAGACACTGAGACACAGAGACACTGAGACACTGAGACTCAGAGGCACTGAGACACTGAGACACAGAGACACTGAGACACTGAGACTCTGAGACACTGAGACTCAGAGACACTGAGACACTGAGACACAGAGACACTGAGACACTGAGACTCAGAGGCACTGAGACACTGAGACACAGAGACACTGAGACACTGAGACTCTGAGACACTGAGACTCAGAGACACTGAGACACAGAGACACTGAGACTCAGAGACACTGAGACACAGAGACACTGAGACACTGAGCCTCAGAGACACTGAGACACTGAGACACAGAGGCACTGAGCCTCAGAGACACTGAGACACTGAGACACAGAGACACTGAGACTCTGAGACACAGAGACACTGCGACACAGAGACACTGAGACACTGAGACACAGAGACACTGAGACTCAGAAACACTGAGACACTGAGACACAGAGACACTGAGACACTGAGACTCAGAGACACTGAGACACAGAGACACTGAGACTCAGAAACACTGAGACACAGAGACACTGAGACACTAATACTCAGAGACACTGAGACTCAGAAACACTGAGACACAGAGACACTGAGACACTGAGACTCAGAGACACTGAGACACAGAGACACTGATACTCAGAGACACTGAGACACAGAGACACTGTGACTCAGAGACACTGAGACTCAGAGACACTGAGACTCAGAGACACAAAGACACTGAGACACAGAGACACTGAGACTCAGAGACACTGAGACACTGAGACACTGCGACACAGAGACACTGAGACACTGAGACTCCGAGACACTGAGACACAGAGAAACTGAGACACTGAGACTCAGAGACACTGAGACACAGAGACACTGAGACACTGAGACACAGAGAAACTGAGACACGGAGACTCAGAGACACTGAGACACAGAGACACTGACACACTGAGACACAGAGACACTGAGACACAGAGACACTGAGACACTGAGAATTGCAGGGACACTCAGACTCTGAGACACTGAGACTCAGAGACACTGAGACACTGAGACACAGAGACACTGAGACTCAGAGACACTGAAACACTGAGACACTGTGACTCAGAGACACTGAGACACTGAGACACAGAGACTCTGAGACACTGAGACACAGAGACACTGAGACACTGAGGCACAGAGACACTGAGACACTGAGACACTGAGACACAGAGACACTGAGACTCTGAGACTCAGAGACACTGAGACACAGAGACACTGAGACACTGAGACGATGAGACACTGAGACTCCGAGACACTGAGATACAGAGAAACTGGGACCCTGAGACTCAGAGACACTGAGACACAGAGACACTGAGACACTGAGACACAGAGACACTGAGGCACTGAGACAGTGAGACACAGAGACACTGAGACTCTGAGACACTGAGACACAGAGACACTGAGACACTGAGACTCTGAAACACAGAGACACTGAGACACAGAGACACAGAGACACTGAGACTCTGAGACACAGAGACACTGAGACTTTGAGATACTGAGACTCTGAGACACAGAGACACTGAGACTCAGAGACTCAGAGACACAGAGACGCTGAGACACTGAGACACTGAGATACAGAGACACTGAGACACTGAGACACTGAGGCACAGAGACACTGAGAGCATGAGGCACAGAGACTCTGAGACACTGAGACACTGAGACACTGAGACACTGAGTCTGTGAGACACAGAGACACTGAGACACTGAGACACAGAGACACTGAGAATCTGAGACACTGAGACAATGAGACTCAGAGACACTGAGACTCAGATACACTGAGACACTGAGACACAGAGACACTGAGACACTGAGACACTGAGACTCAGAGACACTGAGACTCAGATACACTGAGACACTGAGACACAGAGACGCTGCGACACTGAGACACAGAGGCACTGAGACACAGAGACACTGTGACACTGAGACACTGAGACACTGAGACACAGAGACACTGAGGCACTGAGACACTGAGACACAGAGACACTGAGACACTGAGACTCTGAGACACTGAGACACAGAGACACTGAGGCACTGAGACACTGAGACACAGAGACACTGAGACTCTGTGACACTGAGACACAGAGACACTGAGACGCTGAGACACTGAGACTCTGACACACAGAGACACTGAGACACAGAGACACTGAGACACAGAACCACTGAGACACTGAGAATCTGAGACACAGAGACACTGAGACACAGAGACAATCAGACACAGAGACTCTGAGACACAGAGACACTGAGACACAGAGACACTGAGACACTGAGACACTGAGACTCTGAGACTCTGAGACACAGAGACACTGAGACACAGAGACACTGAGACACAGTGGCACCGAGACACTGAGACACTGAGGCACAGAGACACTGAGAATCAGAGACACTGAGACTCAGAGACACTGAGACACTGAGACTCAGAGACACTGAGACACAGAGACACTGAGACTCAGAGACACTGAGACACAGAGACACTGAGACACTGAGACTCAGAGACACTGAGACACTGAGACACAGAGGCACTGAGCCTCAGAGACACTGAGACACTGAGACACAGAGACACTGAGACTCTGAGACACAGAGACACTGAGACACAGAGACACTGAGACACTGAGACACTGAGACTCAGAAACACTGAGACACAGAGACACTGAGACACTGAGACTCAGAGACACTGAGACTCAGAGACACTGAGACACAGAGACACTGAGACACAGAGACACTGATACTCAGAGACACTGAGACACAGAGACACTGAGACTCAGAGACACTGAGACTCAGAGACACTGAGACTCAGAGACACAAAGACACTGAGACACAGAGACACTGAGACTCAGAGACACTGAGACACTGAGACACTGCGACACAGAGACACTGAGACACTGAGACTCCGAGACACTGAGACACAGAGAAACTCAGACACTGAGACTCAGAGACACTGAGACACAGAGACACTGAGACACTGAGACACAGAGAAACTGAGACACTGAGACTCAGAGACACTGAGACACAGAGACACTGACACACTGAGACACAGAGACACTGAGACACAGAGACACTGAGACACTGAGAATTGCAGGGACACTCAGACTCTGAGACACTGAGACTCAGAGACACTGAGACACTGAGACACAGAGACACTGAGACTCAGAGACACTGAGACACTGAGACACTGTGACTCAGAGACACTGAGACACTGAGACACAGAGACTCTGAGACACTGAGACACAGAGACACTGAGACACTGAGGCACAGAGACACTGAGACACTGAGACACTGAGACACAGAGACACTGAGACTCTGAGACACAGAGACACTGAGACACAGAGACACTGAGACACTGAGACGATGAGACACTGAGACTCCGAGACACTGAGATACAGAGAAACTGGGACCCTGAGACTCAGAGACACTGAGACACAGAGACACTGAGACACTGAGACACAGAGACACTGAGGCACTGAGACAGTGAGACACAGAGACACTGAGACTCTGAGACACTGAGACACAGAGACACTGAGACACTGAGACTCTGAAACACAGAGACACTGAGACACAGAGACACAGAGACACTGAGACTCTGAGACACAGAGACACTGAGACTTTGAGATACTGAGACTCTGAGACACAGAGACTCAGAGACTCAGAGACACAGAGACGCTGAGACACTGAGATACAGAGACACTGAGACACTGAGACACTGAGGCACAGAGACACTGAGAGCATGAGGCACAGAGACTCTGAGACACTGAGACACAGAGACACTGAGACACTGAGACACTGAGGCACAGAGACACTGAGAGCATGAGGCACAGAGACTCTGAGACACTGAGACACAGAGACACTGAGACACTGAGACACTGAGTCTGTGAGATACAGAGACACTGAGACACTGAGACACAGAGACACTGAGAATCTGAGACACTGAGACACTGAGACAATGAGACTCAGAGACACTGAGACTCAGATACACTGAGACACTGAGACACAGAGACACTGAGACACTGAGACACTGAGACTCAGAGACACTGAGACTCAGATACACTGAGACACTGAGACACAGAGACGCTGCGACACTGAGACACAGAGGCACTGAGACACAGAGACACTGTGACACTGAGACACTGAGACACTGAGACACAGAGACACTGAGGCACTGAGACACTGAGACACAGAGACACTGAGACACTGAGACTCTGAGACACTGAGACACAGAGACACTGAGACGCTGAGACACTGAGACTCTGACACACAGAGGCACTGAGACACAGAGACACTGAGACACAGAAACACTGAGAAACTGAGAATCTGAGACACAGAGACACTGAGACACAGAGACAATCAGACACAGAGACTCTGAGACACAGAGACACTGAGACACAGAGACACTGAGACACTGAGACACTGAGACTCTGAGACAATGAGACACAGACACGCTGAGACACTGTGACACAGAGGCACTGAGACACTGAGGCACAGAGACACTGAGACACTGAGACACAGAGACACTGAGACACTGAGACACAGAGACTCTGAGACACTGAGACACAGAGACACTGAGACACTGTGACTCTGAGACACAGAGACACTGAGACACAGAGACACTGAGACTCAGAGACACTGAGACACTGAGAGACTGAGACACTGAGACTCTGAGACACAGAGACACTGAGACACAGAGACACTGAGACACTGAGACTCCGAGACACTGAGACACAGAGAAACTGAGACACTGAGACACTAAGACACTGAGACTCAGAGACACTGAGACACAGAGACACTGAGACACAGAGACACTGAGACAATGAGACTCTGAGACACAGAGACACTGAGACACAGAGACACTGAGACACTGAGACACTGAGACAATGAGACACTGAGACACAGAGTCTCTGAGACACTGAGACACAGAGACACAGAGACACTGAGACACTGAGACTCTGAGACACAGAGACACTGAGACACAGAGACACTGAGACACTGAGACACTGAGACTCCGAGGCACTGAGACACAGAGACACTGAGACTCAGAGACACTGAGACTCAGAGACACAGAGACACTGAGACACTGAGACTCTGAGACACTGAGACACTGAGACCCTGAGACTCAGAGACACTGAGACACAGTGGCACCGAGACACTGAGACACTGAGGCACAGAGACACTGAGAATCAGAGACACTGAGACTCAGAGACACTGAGACACTGAGACTCAGAGACACTGAGACACAGAGACACTGAGACTCAGAGACACTGAGACACAGAGACACTGAGACACTGAGACTCAGAGACACTGAGACACTGAGACACAGAGGCACTGAGCCTCAGAGACACTGAGACACTGAGACACAGAGACACTGAGACTCTGAGACACAGAGACACTGAGACACAGAGACACTGAGACACTGAGACACTGAGACTCAGAAACACTGAGACACAGAGACACTGAGACACTGAGACTCAGAGACACTGAGACTCAGAGACACTGAGACACAGAGACACTGTTACTCAGAGACACTGAGACACAGAGACACTGAGACTCAGAGACACTGAGACTCAGAGACACTGAGACTCAGAGACACAAAGACACTGAGACACAGAGACACTGAGACACTGAGACACTGCGACACAGAGACACTGAGACACTGAGACTCCGAGACACGGAGACACAGAGAAACTGAGACACTGAGACTCAGAGACACTGAGACACAGAGACACTGAGACACAGAGACACTGAGACACAGAGACACTGAGACACTGAGAATTGCAGGGACACTCAGACTTTGAGACACTGAGACTCAGAGACACTGAGACTCAGCGACACTGAAATACTGAGACACTGAGACTCTGAGACACTGAGACACAGAGACACTGAGACTCTGAGACGCTGAGACTCAGAGACACTGAGACACTGAGACACAGAGACTCTGAGACACTGAGACACAGAGACACTGAGACACTGAGACACAGAGACACTGAGACACAGAGTCACTGAGACACTGAGACACAGAGACGCTGAGAGACTGAGACACAGAGACGCTGAGACACTGAGGCACAGAGACACTGAGACGCTGAGACACTGAGACACAGAGACACAGAGACACTGAGACACAGAGACTCTGAGACACAGAGACACAGAGACACTGAGACACTGAGACACTGGAACTCTGAGATGCAGAGACACTGAGACTCTGAGACACAGAGACACTGAGATACAGAGACACTGAGACACTGAGACGATGAGACACTGAGACTCCGAGACACTGAGACACAGAGAAACTGGCACCCTGAGACTCAGAGACACTGAGACACAGAGACACTGAGACACTGAGACACAGAGACACTGAGGCACTGAGACACTGAGACACAGAGACACTGAGACACTGAGACTCTGAGACACTGAGACACTGAGACACTGAGACACTGAGACACAGAGACACTGAGACACAGAGACACTGAGACACTGAGACACAGAGACACTGAGACACTGAGACACAGAGACACTGAGGCACTGAGACACTGAGACACAGAGACACTGAGACACTGAGACACTGAGACACAGAGACACTGAGACACAGAGACACTGAGACTCTGAGACACAGAGACACTGAGACACTGAGACACTGAGACACTGAGACTCTGAGACTCTGAGACACAGAGACGCTGAGACTCTGAGACGCTGAGATACAGAGACACTGAGACACTGAGACACTGAGGCACAGAGACACTGAGAGCATGAGGCACAGAGACTCTGAGACACTGAGACACAGAGACACTGAGACACTGAGACACTGAGACACTGAGACACTGAGACTGTGACACACAGAGACACTGAGACACAGAAACACTGAGGCACTGAGACTCTGAGACACAGAGACACTGAGACACAGAGACACTGAGACACTGAGACACAGAGACTCAGAGACACTGAGACACTGAGACACAGAGACACTGAGGCACTGAGACACTGAGACTCTGAGACACAGAGACACTGAGACACAGAGACACTGAGACTCAGAGACACTGAGACACTGAGACACTGAGACTCCGAGACACTGAGACACAGAGAAACTGAGACACTGAGACACAGAGACACTGAGACACTGAGACTCAGAGACACTGAGAATCAGAGACACAGAGACACTGAGACACAGAGACACTGAGACACTGAGACACAGAGACAGTGAGACTCAGAGACACTGAGACACTGAGACACTGCGACTCAGAGACACTGAGACACTGAGACACAGAGACTCTGAGACACTGAGACACAGAGACACTGAGACACTGAGGCACAGAGACACTGAGACACTGAGACACTGAGACACAGAGACACTGAGACTCTGAGACACAGAGACACTGAGACACAGAGACACTGAGACACTGAGACGATGAGACACTGAGACTCCGAGACACTGAGATACAGAGAAACTGGGACCCTGAGACTCAGAGACACTGAGACACAGAGACACTGAGACACTGAGACACAGAGACACTGAGGCACTGAGACAGTGAGACACAGAGACACTGAGACTCTGAGACACTGAGACACAGAGACACTGAGACACTGAGACTCTGAAACACAGAGACACTGAGACACAGAGACACAGAGACACTGAGTCTCTGAGAAACAGAGACACTGAGACTTTGAGATACTGAGACTCTGAGACACAGAGACACTGAGACTCAGAGACTCAGAGACACAGAGACGCTGAGACACTGAGACTCAGAGACACTGAGACTCAGAAACACTGAGACACAGAGACACTGAGACACTGAGACTCAGAGACACTGAGACACAGAGACACTGATACTCAGAGACACTGAGACACAGAGACACTGTGACTCAGAGACACTGAGACTCAGAGACACTGAGACTCAGAGACACAAAGACACTGAGACACAGAGACACTGAGACTCAGAGACACTGAGACACTGAGACACTGCGACACAGAGACACTGAGACACTGAGACTCCGAGACACTGAGACACAGAGAAACTGAGACACTGAGACTCAGAGACACTGAGACACAGAGACACTGAGACACTGAGACACAGAGAAACTGAGACACGGAGACTCAGAGACACTGAGACACAGAGACACTGACACACTGAGACACAGAGACACTGAGACACAGAGACACTGAGACACTGAGAATTGCAGGGACACTCAGACTCTGAGACACTGAGACTCAGAGACACTGAGACACTGAGACACAGAGACACTGAGACTCAGAGACACTGAAACACTGAGACACTGCGACTCAGAGACACTGAGACACTGAGACACAGAGACTCTGAGACACTGAGACACAGAGACACTGAGACACTGAGGCACAGAGACACTGAGACACTGAGACACTGAGACACAGAGACACTGAGACTCTGAGACACAGAGACACTGAGACACAGAGACACTGAGACACTGAGACGATGAGACACTGAGACTCCGAGACACTGAGATACAGAGAAACTGGGACCCTGAGACTCAGAGACACTGAGACACAGAGACACTGAGACACTGAGACACAGAGACACTGAGGCACTGAGACAGTGAGACACAGAGACACTGAGACTCTGAGACACTGAGACACAGAGACACTGAGACACTGAGACTCTGAAACACAGAGACACTGAGACACAGAGACACAGAGACACTGAGACTCTGAGACACAGAGACACTGAGACTTTGAGATACTGAGACTCTGAGACACAGAGACACTGAGACTCAGAGACTCAGAGACACAGAGACGCTGAGACACTGAGACACTGAGATACAGAGACACTGAGACACTGAGACACTGAGGCACAGAGACACTGAGAGCATGAGGCACAGAGACTCTGAGACACTGAGACACTGAGACACTGAGACACTGAGTCTGTGAGACACAGAGACACTGAGACACTGAGACACAGAGACACTGAGAATCTGAGACACTGAGACAATGAGACTCAGAGACACTGAGACTCAGATACACTGAGACACTGAGACACAGAGACACTGAGACACTGAGACACTGAGACTCAGAGACACTGAGACTCAGATACACTGAGACACTGAGACACAGAGACGCTGCGACACTGAGACACAGAGGCACTGAGACACAGAGACACTGTGACACTGAGACACTGAGACACTGAGACACAGAGACACTGAGGCACTGAGACACTGAGACACAGAGACACTGAGACACTGAGACTCTGAGACACTGAGACACAGAGACACTGAGGCACTGAGACACTGAGACACAGAGACACTGAGACTCTGAGACACTGAGACACAGAGACACTGAGACGCTGAGACACTGAGACTCTGACACACAGAGACACTGAGACACAGAGACACTGAGACACAGAAACACTGAGACACTGAGAATCTGAGACACAGAGACACTGAGACACAGAGACAATCAGACACAGAGACTCTGAGACACAGAGACACTGAGACACAGAGACACTGAGACACTGAGACACTGAGACTCTGAGACTCTGAGACACAGAGACACTGAGACACAGAGACACTGAGACACAGTGGCACCGAGACACTGAGACACTGAGGCACAGAGACACTGAGAATCAGAGACACTGAGACTCAGAGACACTGAGACACTGAGACTCAGAGACACTGAGACACAGAGACACTGAGACTCAGAGACACTGAGACACAGAGACACTGAGACACTGAGACTCAGAGACACTGAGACACTGAGACACAGAGGCACTGAGCCTCAGAGACACTGAGACACTGAGACACAGAGACACTGAGACTCTGAGACACAGAGACACTGAGACACAGAGACACTGAGACACTGAGACACTGAGACTCAGAAACACTGAGACACAGAGACACTGAGACACTGAGACTCAGAGACACTGAGACTCAGAGACACTGAGACACAGAGACACTGAGACACAGAGACACTGATACTCAGAGACACTGAGACACACAGACACTGAGACTCAGAGACACTGAGACTCAGAGACACTGAGACTCAGAGACACAAAGACACTGAGACACAGAGACACTGAGACTCAGAGACACTGAGACACTGAGACACTGCGACACAGAGACACTGAGACACTGAGACTCCGAGACACTGAGACACAGAGAAACTCAGACACTGAGACTCAGAGACACTGAGACACAGAGACACTGAGACACTGAGACACAGAGAAACTGAGACACTGAGACTCAGAGACACTGAGACACAGAGACACTGACACACTGAGACACAGAGACACTGAGACACAGAGACACTGAGACACTGAGAATTGCAGGGACACTCAGACTCTGAGACACTGAGACTCAGAGACACTGAGACACTGAGACACAGAGACACTGAGACTCAGAGACACTGAGACACTGAGACACTGTGACTCAGAGACACTGAGACACTGAGACACAGAGACTCTGAGACACTGAGACACAGAGACACTGAGACACTGAGGCACAGAGACACTGAGACACTGAGACACTGAGACACAGAGACACTGAGACTCTGAGACACAGAGACACTGAGACACAGAGACACTGAGACACTGAGACGATGAGACACTGAGACTCCGAGACACTGAGATACAGAGAAACTGGGACCCTGAGACTCAGAGACACTGAGACACAGAGACACTGAGACACTGAGACACAGAGACACTGAGGCACTGAGACAGTGAGACACAGAGACACTGAGACTCTGAGACACTGAGACACAGAGACACTGAGACACTGAGACTCTGAAACACAGAGACACTGAGACACAGAGACACAGAGACACTGAGACTCTGAGACACAGAGACACTGAGACTTTGAGATACTGAGACTCTGAGACACAGAGACTCAGAGACTCAGAGACACAGAGACGCTGAGACACTGAGATACAGAGACACTGAGACACTGAGACACTGAGGCACAGAGACACTGAGAGCATGAGGCACAGAGACTCTGAGACACTGAGACACAGAGACACTGAGACACTGAGACACTGAGGCACAGAGACACTGAGAGCATGAGGCACAGAGACTCTGAGACACTGAGACACAGAGACACTGAGACACTGAGACACTGAGTCTGTGAGATACAGAGACACTGAGACACTGAGACACAGAGACACTGAGAATCTGAGACACTGAGACACTGAGACAATGAGACTCAGAGACACTGAGACTCAGATACACTGAGACACTGAGACACAGAGACACTGAGACACTGAGACACTGAGACTCAGAGACACTGAGACTCAGATACACTGAGACACTGAGACACAGAGACGCTGCGACACTGAGACACAGAGGCACTGAGACACAGAGACACTGTGACACTGAGACACTGAGACACTGAGACACAGAGACACTGAGGCACTGAGACACTGAGACACAGAGACACTGAGACACTGAGACTCTGAGACACTGAGACACAGAGACACTGAGACGCTGAGACACTGAGACTCTGACACACAGAGGCACTGAGACACAGAGACACTGAGACACAGAAACACTGAGAAACTGAGAATCTGAGACACAGAGACACTGAGACACAGAGACAATCAGACACAGAGACTCTGAGACACAGAGACACTGAGACACAGAGACACTGAGACACTGAGACACTGAGACTCTGAGACAATGAGACACAGACACGCTGAGACACTGTGACACAGAGGCACTGAGACACTGAGGCACAGAGACACTGAGACACTGAGACACAGAGACACTGAGACACTGAGACACAGAGACTCTGAGACACTGAGACACAGAGACACTGAGACACTGTGACTCTGAGACACAGAGACACTGAGACACAGAGACACTGAGACTCAGAGACACTGAGACACTGAGAGACTGAGACACTGAGACTCTGAGACACAGAGACACTGAGACACAGAGACACTGAGACACTGAGACTCCGAGACACTGAGACACAGAGAAACTGAGACACTGAGACACTAAGACACTGAGACTCAGAGACACTGAGACACAGAGACACTGAGACACAGAGACACTGAGACAATGAGACTCTGAGACACAGAGACACTGAGACACAGAGACACTGAGACACTGAGACACTGAGACAATGAGACACTGAGACACAGAGTCTCTGAGACACTGAGACACAGAGACACAGAGACACTGAGACTCAGAGACACTGAAACACTGAGACACTGCGACTCAGAGACACTGAGACACTGAGACACAGAGACTCTGAGACACTGAGACACAGAGACACTGAGACACTGAGGCACAGAGACACTGAGACACTGAGACACTGAGACACAGAGACACTGAGACTCTGAGACACAGAGACACTGAGACACAGAGACACTGAGACACTGAGACGATGAGACACTGAGACTCCGAGACACTGAGATACAGAGAAACTGGGACCCTGAGACTCAGAGACACTGAGACACAGAGACACTGAGACACTGAGACACAGAGACACTGAGGCACTGAGACAGTGAGACACAGAGACACTGAGACTCTGAGACACTGAGACACAGAGACACTGAGACACTGAGACTCTGAAACACAGAGACACTGAGACACAGAGACACAGAGACACTGAGACTCTGAGACACAGAGACACTGAGACTTTGAGATACTGAGACTCTGAGACACAGAGACACTGAGACTCAGAGACTCAGAGACACAGAGACGCTGAGACACTGAGACACTGAGATACAGAGACACTGAGACACTGAGACACTGAGGCACAGAGACACTGAGAGCATGAGGCACAGAGACTCTGAGACACTGAGACACTGAGACACTGAGACACTGAGTCTGTGAGACACAGAGACACTGAGACACTGAGACACAGAGACACTGAGAATCTGAGACACTGAGACAATGAGACTCAGAGACACTGAGACTCAGATACACTGAGACACTGAGACACAGAGACACTGAGACACTGAGACACTGAGACTCAGAGACACTGAGACTCAGATACACTGAGACACTGAGACACAGAGACGCTGCGACACTGAGACACAGAGGCACTGAGACACAGAGACACTGTGACACTGAGACACTGAGACACTGAGACACAGAGACACTGAGGCACTGAGACACTGAGACACAGAGACACTGAGACACTGAGACTCTGAGACACTGAGACACAGAGACACTGAGGCACTGAGACACTGAGACACAGAGACACTGAGACTCTGAGACACTGAGACACAGAGACACTGAGACGCTGAGACACTGAGACTCTGACACACAGAGACACTGAGACACAGAGACACTGAGACACAGAAACACTGAGACACTGAGAATCTGAGACACAGAGACACTGAGACACAGAGACAATCAGACACAGAGACTCTGAGACACAGAGACACTGAGACACAGAGACACTGAGACACTGAGACACTGAGACTCTGAGACTCTGAGACACAGAGACACTGAGACACAGAGACACTGAGACACAGTGGCACCGAGACACTGAGACACTGAGGCACAGAGACACTGAGAATCAGAGACACTGAGACTCAGAGACACTGAGACACTGAGACTCAGAGACACTGAGACACAGAGACACTGAGACTCAGAGACACTGAGACACAGAGACACTGAGACACTGAGACTCAGAGACACTGAGACACTGAGACACAGAGGCACTGAGCCTCAGAGACACTGAGACACTGAGACACAGAGACACTGAGACTCTGAGACACAGAGACACTGAGACACAGAGACACTGAGACACTGAGACACTGAGACTCAGAAACACTGAGACACAGAGACACTGAGACACTGAGACTCAGAGACACTGAGACTCAGAGACACTGAGACACAGAGACACTGAGACACAGAGACACTGATACTCAGAGACACTGAGACACACAGACACTGAGACTCAGAGACACTGAGACTCAGAGACACTGAGACTCAGAGACACAAAGACACTGAGACACAGAGACACTGAGACTCAGAGACACTGAGACACTGAGACACTGCGACACAGAGACACTGAGACACTGAGACTCCGAGACACTGAGACACAGAGAAACTCAGACACTGAGACTCAGAGACACTGAGACACAGAGACACTGAGACACTGAGACACAGAGAAACTGAGACACTGAGACTCAGAGACACTGAGACACAGAGACACTGACACACTGAGACACAGAGACACTGAGACACAGAGACACTGAGACACTGAGAATTGCAGGGACACTCAGACTCTGAGACACTGAGACTCAGAGACACTGAGACACTGAGACACAGAGACACTGAGACTCAGAGACACTGAGACACTGAGACACTGTGACTCAGAGACACTGAGACACTGAGACACAGAGACTCTGAGACACTGAGACACAGAGACACTGAGACACTGAGGCACAGAGACACTGAGACACTGAGACACTGAGACACAGAGACACTGAGACTCTGAGACACAGAGACACTGAGACACAGAGACACTGAGACACTGAGACGATGAGACACTGAGACTCCGAGACACTGAGATACAGAGAAACTGGGACCCTGAGACTCAGAGACACTGAGACACAGAGACACTGAGACACTGAGACACAGAGACACTGAGGCACTGAGACAGTGAGACACAGAGACACTGAGACTCTGAGACACTGAGACACAGAGACACTGAGACACTGAGACTCTGAAACACAGAGACACTGAGACACAGAGACACAGAGACACTGAGACTCTGAGACACAGAGACACTGAGACTTTGAGATACTGAGACTCTGAGACACAGAGACTCAGAGACTCAGAGACACAGAGACGCTGAGACACTGAGATACAGAGACACTGAGACACTGAGACACTGAGGCACAGAGACACTGAGAGCATGAGGCACAGAGACTCTGAGACACTGAGACACAGAGACACTGAGACACTGAGGCACTGAGACACTGAGACACAGAGACACTGAGACACTGAGACTCTGAGACACTGAGACACAGAGACACTGAGGCACTGAGACACTGAGACACAGAGACACTGAGACTCTGAGACACTGAGACACAGAGACACTGAGACGCTGAGACACTGAGACTCTGACACACAGAGACACTGAGACACAGAGACACTGAGACACAGAAACACTGAGACACTGAGAATCTGAGACACAGAGACACTGAGACACAGAGACAATCAGACACAGAGACTCTGAGACACAGAGACACTGAGACACAGAGACACTGAGACACTGAGACACTGAGACTCTGAGACTCTGAGACACAGAGACACTGAGACACAGAGACACTGAGACACAGTGGCACCGAGACACTGAGACACTGAGGCACAGAGACACTGAGAATCAGAGACACTGAGACTCAGAGACACTGAGACACTGAGACTCAGAGACACTGAGACACAGAGACACTGAGACTCAGAGACACTGAGACACAGAGACACTGAGACACTGAGACTCAGAGACACTGAGACACTGAGACACAGAGGCACTGAGCCTCAGAGACACTGAGACACTGAGACACAGAGACACTGAGACTCTGAGACACAGAGACACTGAGACACAGAGACACTGAGACACTGAGACACTGAGACTCAGAAACACTGAGACACAGAGACACTGAGACACTGAGACTCAGAGACACTGAGACTCAGAGACACTGAGACACAGAGACACTGAGACACAGAGACACTGATACTCAGAGACACTGAGACACACAGACACTGAGACTCAGAGACACTGAGACTCAGAGACACTGAGACTCAGAGACACAAAGACACTGAGACACAGAGACACTGAGACTCAGAGACACTGAGACACTGAGACACTGCGACACAGAGACACTGAGACACTGAGACTCCGAGACACTGAGACACAGAGAAACTCAGACACTGAGACTCAGAGACACTGAGACACAGAGACACTGAGACACTGAGACACAGAGAAACTGAGACACTGAGACTCAGAGACACTGAGACACAGAGACACTGACACACTGAGACACAGAGACACTGAGACACAGAGACACTGAGACACTGAGAATTGCAGGGACACTCAGACTCTGAGACACTGAGACTCAGAGACACTGAGACACTGAGACACAGAGACACTGAGACTCAGAGACACTGAGACACTGAGACACTGTGACTCAGAGACACTGAGACACTGAGACACAGAGACTCTGAGACACTGAGACACAGAGACACTGAGACACTGAGGCACAGAGACACTGAGACACTGAGACACTGAGACACAGAGACACTGAGACTCTGAGACACAGAGACACTGAGACACAGAGACACTGAGACACTGAGACGATGAGACACTGAGACTCCGAGACACTGAGATACAGAGAAACTGGGACCCTGAGACTCAGAGACACTGAGACACAGAGACACTGAGACACTGAGACACAGAGACACTGAGGCACTGAGACAGTGAGACACAGAGACACTGAGACTCTGAGACACTGAGACACAGAGACACTGAGACACTGAGACTCTGAAACACAGAGACACTGAGACACAGAGACACAGAGACACTGAGACTCTGAGACACAGAGACACTGAGACTTTGAGATACTGAGACTCTGAGACACAGAGACTCAGAGACTCAGAGACACAGAGACGCTGAGACACTGAGATACAGAGACACTGAGACACTGAGACACTGAGGCACAGAGACACTGAGACTCAGAGACACTGAAACACTGAGACACTGCGACTCAGAGACACTGAGACACTGAGACACAGAGACTCTGAGACACTGAGACACAGAGACACTGAGACACTGAGGCACAGAGACACTGAGACACTGAGACACTGAGACACAGAGACACTGAGACTCTGAGACACAGAGACACTGAGACACAGAGACACTGAGACACTGAGACGATGAGACACTGAGACTCCGAGACACTGAGATACAGAGAAACTGGGACCCTGAGACTCAGAGACACTGAGACACAGAGACACTGAGACACTGAGACACAGAGACACTGAGGCACTGAGACAGTGAGACACAGAGACACTGAGACTCTGAGACACTGAGACACAGAGACACTGAGACACTGAGACTCTGAAACACAGAGACACTGAGACACAGAGACACAGAGACACTGAGACTCTGAGACACAGAGACACTGAGACTTTGAGATACTGAGACTCTGAGACACAGAGACACTGAGACTCAGAGACTCAGAGACACAGAGACGCTGAGACACTGAGACACTGAGATACAGAGACACTGAGACACTGAGACACTGAGGCACAGAGACACTGAGAGCATGAGGCACAGAGACTCTGAGACACTGAGACACTGAGACACTGAGACACTGAGTCTGTGAGACACAGAGACACTGAGACACTGAGACACAGAGACACTGAGAATCTGAGACACTGAGACAATGAGACTCAGAGACACTGAGACTCAGATACACTGAGACACTGAGACACAGAGACACTGAGACACTGAGACACTGAGACTCAGAGACACTGAGACTCAGATACACTGAGACACTGAGACACAGAGACGCTGCGACACTGAGACACAGAGGCACTGAGACACAGAGACACTGTGACACTGAGACACTGAGACACTGAGACACAGAGACACTGAGGCACTGAGACACTGAGACACAGAGACACTGAGACACTGAGACTCTGAGACACTGAGACACAGAGACACTGAGGCACTGAGACACTGAGACACAGAGACACTGAGACTCTGAGACACTGAGACACAGAGACACTGAGACGCTGAGACACTGAGACTCTGACACACAGAGACACTGAGACACAGAGACACTGAGACACAGAAACACTGAGACACTGAGAATCTGAGACACAGAGACACTGAGACACAGAGACAATCAGACACAGAGACTCTGAGACACAGAGACACTGAGACACAGAGACACTGAGACACTGAGACACTGAGACTCTGAGACTCTGAGACACAGAGACACTGAGACACAGAGACACTGAGACACAGTGGCACCGAGACACTGAGACACTGAGGCACAGAGACACTGAGAATCAGAGACACTGAGACTCAGAGACACTGAGACACTGAGACTCAGAGACACTGAGACACAGAGACACTGAGACTCAGAGACACTGAGACACAGAGACACTGAGACACTGAGACTCAGAGACACTGAGACACTGAGACACAGAGGCACTGAGCCTCAGAGACACTGAGACACTGAGACACAGAGACACTGAGACTCTGAGACACAGAGACACTGAGACACAGAGACACTGAGACACTGAGACACTGAGACTCAGAAACACTGAGACACAGAGACACTGAGACACTGAGACTCAGAGACACTGAGACTCAGAGACACTGAGACACAGAGACACTGAGACACAGAGACACTGATACTCAGAGACACTGAGACACACAGACACTGAGACTCAGAGACACTGAGACTCAGAGACACTGAGACTCAGAGACACAAAGACACTGAGACACAGAGACACTGAGACTCAGAGACACTGAGACACTGAGACACTGCGACACAGAGACACTGAGACACTGAGACTCCGAGACACTGAGACACAGAGAAACTCAGACACTGAGACTCAGAGACACTGAGACACAGAGACACTGAGACACTGAGACACAGAGAAACTGAGACACTGAGACTCAGAGACACTGAGACACAGAGACACTGACACACTGAGACACAGAGACACTGAGACACAGAGACACTGAGACACTGAGAATTGCAGGGACACTCAGACTCTGAGACACTGAGACTCAGAGACACTGAGACACTGAGACACAGAGACACTGAGACTCAGAGACACTGAGACACTGAGACACTGTGACTCAGAGACACTGAGACACTGAGACACAGAGACTCTGAGACACTGAGACACAGAGACACTGAGACACTGAGGCACAGAGACACTGAGACACTGAGACACTGAGACACAGAGACACTGAGACTCTGAGACACAGAGACACTGAGACACAGAGACACTGAGACACTGAGACGATGAGACACTGAGACTCCGAGACACTGAGATACAGAGAAACTGGGACCCTGAGACTCAGAGACACTGAGACACAGAGACACTGAGACACTGAGACACAGAGACACTGAGGCACTGAGACAGTGAGACACAGAGACACTGAGACTCTGAGACACTGAGACACAGAGACACTGAGACACTGAGACTCTGAAACACAGAGACACTGAGACACAGAGACACAGAGACACTGAGACTCTGAGACACAGAGACACTGAGACTTTGAGATACTGAGACTCTGAGACACAGAGACTCAGAGACTCAGAGACACAGAGACGCTGAGACACTGAGATACAGAGACACTGAGACACTGAGACACTGAGGCACAGAGACACTGAGAGCATGAGGCACAGAGACTCTGAGACACTGAGACACAGAGACACTGAGACACTGAGACACTGAGGCACAGAGACACTGAGAGCATGAGGCACAGAGACTCTGAGACACTGAGACACAGAGACACTGAGACACTGAGACACTGAGTCTGTGAGATACAGAGACACTGAGACACTGAGACACAGAGACACTGAGAATCTGAGACACTGAGACACTGAGACAATGAGACTCAGAGACACTGAGACTCAGATACACTGAGACACTGAGACACAGAGACACTGAGACACTGAGACACTGAGACTCAGAGACACTGAGACTCAGATACACTGAGACACTGAGACACAGAGACGCTGCGACACTGAGACACAGAGGCACTGAGACACAGAGACACTGTGACACTGAGACACTGAGACACTGAGACACAGAGACACTGAGGCACTGAGACACTGAGACACAGAGACACTGAGACACTGAGACTCTGAGACACTGAGACACAGAGACACTGAGACGCTGAGACACTGAGACTCTGACACACAGAGGCACTGAGACACAGAGACACTGAGACACAGAAACACTGAGAAACTGAGAATCTGAGACACAGAGACACTGAGACACAGAGACAATCAGACACAGAGACTCTGAGACACAGAGACACTGAGACACAGAGACACTGAGACACTGAGACACTGAGACTCTGAGACAATGAGACACAGACACGCTGAGACACTGTGACACAGAGGCACTGAGACACTGAGGCACAGAGACACTGAGACACTGAGACACAGAGACACTGAGACACTGAGACACAGAGACTCTGAGACACTGAGACACAGAGACACTGAGACACTGTGACTCTGAGACACAGAGACACTGAGACACAGAGACACTGAGACTCAGAGACACTGAGACACTGAGAGACTGAGACACTGAGACTCTGAGACACAGAGACACTGAGACACAGAGACACTGAGACACTGAGACTCCGAGACACTGAGACACAGAGAAACTGAGACACTGAGACACTAAGACACTGAGACTCAGAGACACTGAGACACAGAGACACTGAGACACAGAGACACTGAGACAATGAGACTCTGAGACACAGAGACACTGAGACACAGAGACACTGAGACACTGAGACACTGAGACAATGAGACACTGAGACACAGAGTCTCTGAGACACTGAGACACAGAGACACAGAGACACTGAGACACTGAGACTCTGAGACACAGAGACACTGAGACACAGAGACACTGAGACACTGAGACACTGAGACTCCGAGGCACTGAGACACAGAGACACTGAGACTCAGAGACACTGAGACTCAGAGACACAGAGACACTGAGACACTGAGACTCTGAGACACTGAGACACTGAGACCCTGAGACTCAGAGACACTGAGACACAGTGGCACCGAGACACTGAGACACTGAGGCACAGAGACACTGAGAATCAGAGACACTGAGACTCAGAGACACTGAGACACTGAGACTCAGAGACACTGAGACACAGAGACACTGAGACTCAGAGACACTGAGACACAGAGACACTGAGACACTGAGACTCAGAGACACTGAGACACTGAGACACAGAGGCACTGAGCCTCAGAGACACTGAGACACTGAGACACAGAGACACTGAGACTCTGAGACACAGAGACACTGAGACACAGAGACACTGAGACACTGAGACACTGAGACTCAGAAACACTGAGACACAGAGACACTGAGACACTGAGACTCAGAGACACTGAGACTCAGAGACACTGAGACACAGAGACACTGTTACTCAGAGACACTGAGACACAGAGACACTGAGACTCAGAGACACTGAGACTCAGAGACACTGAGACTCAGAGACACAAAGACACTGAGACACAGAGACACTGAGACACTGAGACACTGCGACACAGAGACACTGAGACACTGAGACTCCGAGACACGGAGACACAGAGAAACTGAGACACTGAGACTCAGAGACACTGAGACACAGAGACACTGAGACACAGAGACACTGAGACACAGAGACACTGAGACACTGAGAATTGCAGGGACACTCAGACTTTGAGACACTGAGACTCAGAGACACTGAGACTCAGCGACACTGAAATACTGAGACACTGAGACTCTGAGACACTGAGACACAGAGACACTGAGACTCTGAGACGCTGAGACTCAGAGACACTGAGACACTGAGACACAGAGACTCTGAGACACTGAGACACAGAGACACTGAGACACTGAGACACAGAGACACTGAGACACAGAGTCACTGAGACACTGAGACACAGAGACGCTGAGAGACTGAGACACAGAGACGCTGAGACACTGAGGCACAGAGACACTGAGACGCTGAGACACTGAGACACAGAGACACAGAGACACTGAGACACAGAGACTCTGAGACACAGAGACACAGAGACACTGAGACACTGAGACACTGGAACTCTGAGATGCAGAGACACTGAGACTCTGAGACACAGAGACACTGAGATACAGAGACACTGAGACACTGAGACGATGAGACACTGAGACTCCGAGACACTGAGACACAGAGAAACTGGCACCCTGAGACTCAGAGACACTGAGACACAGAGACACTGAGACACTGAGACACAGAGACACTGAGGCACTGAGACACTGAGACACAGAGACACTGAGACACTGAGACTCTGAGACACTGAGACACTGAGACACTGAGACACTGAGACACAGAGACACTGAGACACAGAGACACTGAGACACTGAGACACAGAGACACTGAGACACTGAGACACAGAGACACTGAGGCACTGAGACACTGAGACACAGAGACACTGAGACACTGAGACACTGAGACACAGAGACACTGAGACACAGAGACACTGAGACTCTGAGACACAGAGACACTGAGACACTGAGACACTGAGACACTGAGACTCTGAGACTCTGAGACACAGAGACGCTGAGACTCTGAGACGCTGAGATACAGAGACACTGAGACACTGAGACACTGAGGCACAGAGACACTGAGAGCATGAGGCACAGAGACTCTGAGACACTGAGACACAGAGACACTGAGACACTGAGACACTGAGACACTGAGACACTGAGACTGTGACACACAGAGACACTGAGACACAGAAACACTGAGGCACTGAGACTCTGAGACACAGAGACACTGAGACACAGAGACACTGAGACACTGAGACACAGAGACTCAGAGACACTGAGACACTGAGACACAGAGACACTGAGGCACTGAGACACTGAGACTCTGAGACACAGAGACACTGAGACACAGAGACACTGAGACTCAGAGACACTGAGACACTGAGACACTGAGACTCCGAGACACTGAGACACAGAGAAACTGAGACACTGAGACACAGAGACACTGAGACACTGAGACTCAGAGACACTGAGAATCAGAGACACAGAGACACTGAGACACAGAGACACTGAGACACTGAGACACAGAGACAGTGAGACTCAGAGACACTGAGACACTGAGACACTGCGACTCAGAGACACTGAGACACTGAGACACAGAGACTCTGAGACACTGAGACACAGAGACACTGAGACACTGAGGCACAGAGACACTGAGACACTGAGACACTGAGACACTGAGACTCTGAGACACAGAGACACTGAGACACAGAGACACTGAGACACTGAGACGATGAGACACTGAGACTCCGAGACACTGAGATACAGAGAAACTGGGACCCTGAGACTCAGAGACACTGAGACACAGAGACACTGAGACACTGAGACACAGAGACACTGAGGCACTGAGACAGTGAGACACAGAGACACTGAGACTCTGAGACACTGAGACACAGAGACACTGAGACACTGAGACTCTGAAACACAGAGACACTGAGACACAGAGACACAGAGACACTGAGTCTCTGAGAAACAGAGACACTGAGACTTTGAGATACTGAGACTCTGAGACACAGAGACACTGAGACTCAGAGACTCAGAGACACAGAGACGCTGAGACACTGAGATACAGAGACACTGAGACACTGAGACACTGAGGCACAGAGACACTGAGAGCATGAGGCACAGAGACTCTGAGACACTGAGACACAGAGACACTGAGACACTGAGACACTGAGTCTGTGAGACACAGAGACACTGAGACACTGAGACACAGAGACACTGAGAATCTGAGACACTGAGACACTGAGACAATGAGACTCAGAGACACTGAGACTCAGATACACTGAGACACTGAGACACAGAGACACTGAGACACTGAGACACTGAGACTCAGAGACACTGAGACTCAGATACACTGAGACACTGAGACACAGAGACGCTGCGACACTGAGACACAGAGGCACTGAGACACAGTGGCACCGAGACACTGAGACACTGAGGCACAGAGACACTGAGAATCAGAGACACTGAGACTCAGAGACACTGAGACACTGAGACTCAGAGGCACTGAGACACAGAGACACTGAGACTCAGAGACACTGAGACACAGAGACACTGAGACACTGAGACTCAGAGACACTGAGACACTGAGACACAGAGGCACTGAGCCTCAGAGACACTGAGACACTGAGACACAGAGACACTGAGACTCTGAGACACAGAGACACTGAGACACAGAGACACTGAGACACTGAGACACTGAGACACTGAGACTCAGAAACACTGAGACACAGAGACACTGAGACACTGAGACTCAGAGACACTGAGACTCAGAGACACTGAGACACAGAGACACTGTTACTCAGAGACACTGAGACACAGAGACACTGAGACTCAGAGACACTGAGACTCAGAGACACAAAGACACTGAGACACAGAGACACTGAGACTCAGAGACACTGAGACACTGAGACACTGCGACACAGAGACACTGAGACACTGAGACTCCGAGACACAGAGACACAGAGAAACTGAGACACTGAGACTCAGAGACACTGAGACACAGAGACACTGAGACACTGAGACACAGAGACACTGAGACACAGAGACACTGAGACACTGAGAATTGCAGGGACACTCAGACTCTGAGACACAGAGACTCAGAGACACTGAGACTCAGAGACACTGAGACTCAGAGACACTGAAATACTGAGACACTGAGACTCCGAGACACTGAGACACAGAGACACTGAGACTCTGAGACGCTGAGACTCAGAGACACTGAGACACTGAGACACAGAGACTCTGAGACACTGAGACACAGAGACACTGAGACACTGAGACACAGAGACACTGAGACACAGAGTCACTGAGACACTGAGACACAGAGACGCTGAGAGACTGAGACACAGAGACGCTGAGACACTGAGGCACAGAGACACTGAGACGCTGAGACACTGAGACACAGAGACACTGAGACACAGAGACTCTGAGACACAGAGACACAGAGACACTGAGACACTGGAACTCTGAGACGCAGAGACACTGAGACTCTGAGACACAGAGACACTGAGATACAGAGACACTGAGACACTGAGACGATGAGACACTGAGACTCCGAGACACTGAGGCACAGAGAAACTGGCACCCTGAGACTCAGAGACACTGAGACACAGAGACACTGAGACACTGAGACACAGAGACACTGAGGCACTGAGACACTGAGACACAGAGACACTGAGACACTGAGACTCTTAGACACTGAGACACAGGGACACTGAGACACTGAGACACTGAGACTCTGTGACACAGAGACACTGAGACACAGAGACACAGAGACACTGAGACTCTGAGACACAGAGACACTGAGACACTGAGACTCTGAGACACAGAGACACTGAGACTCAGAGACTCTGAGACACCGAGACGCTGAGACACTGAGACGCTGAGATACAGAGACACTGAGACACTGAGGCACAGAGACACTGAGACACTGAGACACTGAGACACTGAGACTGTGAGACACAGAGACACTGAGACACAGAAACACTGAGACACTGAGAATCTGAGACACTGAGACACAGAGACTCTGAGACACAGAGACACTGAGACTCAGAGACACTGAGACACTGAGACTCTGAGACAATGAGACACAGACACGCTGAGACACTGAGACACAGAGGCACTGAGACACTGAGGCACAGAGACACTGAGACACTGAGACACAGAGACACTGAGACACTGAGACACAGAGACTCTGAGACACTGAGACACAGAGACACTGAGACACTGTGACTCTGAGACACAGAGACACTGAGACACAGAGACACTGAGACTCAGAGACACTGAGACACTGAGACACTGAGACACTGTGACACAGAGACACTGAGACACTGAGACTCCGAGACACTGAGACACAGAGAAACTAAGACACTGAGACTCAGAGACACTGAGACACTAAGACACTGAGACTCAGAGACACTGAGACACAGAGACACTGAGACACAGAAACAGTGATACACTGAGACACAGAGACACTGAGACACAGAGACACTAAGACACTGAGACTCTGAGACACAGAGACACTGAGACACAGAGGCACTGAGACACTGAGACACTGAGACCCTGAGACAATGAGACACAGAGACGCTGAGACACTGAGACACAGAGACACTGAGACACTGAGGCACAGAGACACTGAGACACAGAGTCTCTGAGACACTGAGACACAGAGACACTGAGACACTGAGACTCTGAGACACAGAGACACTGAGACACAGAGACACTGACACTTAGAGACACTGAGACACTGAGACACTCAGACACAGAGACACTGAGACACTGAGACACAGAGACACTGAGACTCTGAGACACAGAGACAATGAGACACAGAGACACTGAGACACTGAGACACTGAGACTCCGAGACACTGAGACACAGAGAAACTGAGACACTGAGACTCAGAGACACTGAGACACTGAGACTCAGAGACACTGAGACACAGAGACACTGAGACACAGAGACACTGAGACTCTGAGACGCTGAGACTCAGAGACACTGAGACACTGAGACACAGAGACACTGAGACTCAGAGACACTGAGACACAGAGACACTGAGACACTGAGACACTGTGTCTCAGAGACACTGAGACACAGAGACACTGAGACACTGAGACTTGCAGGGACACTCAGACTCTGAGACACTGAGACTCAGAGACTCTGAGACACTGAGGCATTGAGACACTGAGACACTGAGACACTGAGACTCAGAGAAACTGAGACACTGAGACACAGAGACACTGAGACACTGAGACTCAGAGACACTGAGACTCAGAGACACTGAGACACAGAGACACTGAGACACAAAAGACACTGAGACTCAGAGACACTGAGACTCAGAGACACTGAGACACTGAGACTCTGAGACGCTGAGACTCAGAGACACTGAGACACTGAGACACTGAGACTCTGAGACTCTGAGACATAGAGACACTGAGACTCAGAAACACTGAGACACAGAGAAACTGAGAAACTGAGACTCTGAGACACTGAGACACAGAGACACTGAGATACTGAGACACAGAGACACTGAGACACTGAGACTCTGAGACACAGAGACACAGAGACACAGAGACACTGAGACACAGAGAAACTGAGACACTGAGACGATGAGACACTGAGACTCCGAGACACTGAGACACAGAGAAACTGGGACCCTGAGACTCAGAGACACTGAGACACAGAGACACTGAGACACAGAGACACTGAGGCACTGAGACATTGAGACACAGAGACACTGAGACACTGAGACTCTGAGACACTGAGACACAGAGACACTGAGACACTGAGACTCTGACACACAGAGACACTGAGACACAGAGACACAGAGACACTGAGACTCTGAGACACAGAGACACTGAGACACTGAGACACTGAGACTCTGAGACACAGAGACAATGAGACTCAGAGACTCTGAGACACAGAGACGCTGAGACACTGAGACACTGAGATACAGAGACACTGAGACACTGAGACACTGAGGCACAGAGACACTGAGAGCATGAGGCACAGAGACTCTGAGACACTGAGACACTGAGACTGTGAGACACAGAGACACTGAGACACAGAAACACTGAGGCACTGAGACTCTGAGACACAGAGACACTGAGACACAGAGACACAGAGACACTGAGACACAGAGACTCTGAGACACTGAGACACTGAGACACAGAGACACTGAGACACTGAGACAATGAGACACAGAGACGCTGAGACACTGAGACACAGAGGCAGTGAGACACTGAGGCACAGAGGCACTGAGACACTGAGACACAGAGACACTGAGACACTGAGTCACAGAGACTCTGAGACACTGAGACACAGAGACACTGCGACACTGAGACACTGAGACACAGAGACACAGAGACACTGAGACACTGAGACTCAGAGACACTGAGACACAGAGACGCTGTGACACTGAGGCTCAGAGACACTGAGACACTGAGACACAGAGACACTGATAATCAGAGACACTGAGACACTCAGACACAGAGACACTGAGACTCTGAGACACAGAGACACTGAGACACAGAGACACTGAGACACTGAGACACTGAGTCTCAGAGACACTGTTACACAGAGTCACTGAGTCACTGAGATGCAGAGAAACTGAGACTAAGAGACACTGAGACACAGAGACACAGAGACACTGATACACCGAGACACTGCGACACTGAGACACAGAGGCACTGAGACTCAGAGACACTGAGACACAGAGACACTGAGACTCAGAGACACTGAGACACAGAGGCACTGAGACACTGAGACTCAGAGACACTGAGATTCAGAGACACTGAGACACAGAGACACTGATACTCAGACACACTGAGACACTGAGACACTGAGACTCAGAGACACTGAGACACAGAGACACTGAGACACAGAGACACTGAGACTCTGAGACATAGAGTCACTGAGACACTGAGACTCTGAGACGCTGAGACTCAGAGACACTGAGACACTGAGACACAGAGACACTGAGACACTGAGACATAGTGACACTGAGAAACAGAGACACTGAGACACTGAGACACAGAGACACTGAGGCACTGAGACACTGAGACTCTGAGACACAGAGACACTGAGACACAGAGACACTGAGAATCAGAGACACTGAGACAATGAGACACTGAGGCTCTGAGACACAGAGACACTGAGACACTGAGACTCCGAGACACTGAGACACAGAGAAACTGAGACACTGAGACACAGAGACACTGAGACACAGAGACACTGAGACACTGAGACTCAGAGACACTGAGACTCAGAGACACAGAGACACTGAGACTCAGAGACACTGAGACACTGAGACACAGAGACACTAAGACTCAGAGACACTGAGACACTGAGACACAGAGACACTGAGACACTGAGACACTGAGACTCAGAGGCACTGAGACACTGAGACACAGAGACACTGAGACACTGAGACTCTGAGACACTGAGACTCAGAGACACTGAGACACAGAGACACTGAGACTCAGAGACACTGAGACACAGAGACACTGAGACACTGAGACTCAGAGACACTGAGACACTGAGACACAGAGACACTGAGCCTCAGAGACACTGAGACACTGAGACACAGAGACACTGAGACTCTGAGACACAGAGACACTGAGACACAGAGACACTGAGACACTGAGACACTGAGACTCAGAAACACTGAGACACAGAGACACTGAGACACTGAGACACTGAGACACTGAGACACTGAGACTCAGAGACACTGAGACACAGAGACACTGAGACTCAGAAACACTGAGACACAGAGACACTGAGACACTGAGACTCAGAGACACTGAGACTCAGAGACACTGAGACACAGAGACACTGTTACTCAGAGACACTGAGACACAGAGACACTGAGACTCAGAGACACTGAGACTCAGAGACACAAAGACACTGAGACACAGAGACACTGAGACTCAGAGACACTGAGACACTGAGACACTGCGACACAGAGACACTGAGACACTGAGACACTGAGACTCCAAGACACTGAGACACAGAGAAACTGAGACACTGAGACTCAGAGACACTGAGACACAGAGACACTGAGACACTGAGACACAGAGACACTGAGACACAGAGACACTGAGACACTGAGAATTGCAGGGACACTCAGACTCTGAGACACTGAGACTCAGAGACACTGAGACACTGAGACTCAGAGACACTGAGACTCAGAGACTCTGAAACACTGAGACACTGAGACTCAGAGACACTGAGACACAGAGACACTGAGACTCTGAGACGCTGAGACTCAGAGACACTGAGACACTGAGACACAGAGACTCTGAGACACTGAGAAACAGAGCCACTGAGACACTGAGACACAGAGACACTGAGACACAGAGCCACTGAGACACTGAGACACAGAGACGCTGAGAGACTGAGACACAGAGACACTGAGACACTGAGGCACAGAAACACTGAGACGCTGAGACACTGAGACACAGAGACACTGAGACACTGAGACACAGATACTCTGAGACACAGAGACACAGAGACACTGAGACACTGAAACTCTGAGACACAGAGACACTGAGACTCTGAGACACAGAGACACTGAGATACAGAGACACTGAGACACTGAGACGATGAGACACTGAGACTCCAAGACACTGAGACACAGAGAAACTGGGACCCTGAGGCTCAGAGACACTGAGACACAGAGACACTGAGACACTGAGACACAGAGACACTGAGGCACCGAGACACTGAGACACAGAGACACTGAGACTCTGAGACACTGAGACACAGAGACACTGAGACACTGAGACACTGAGACTCTGAGACACAGAGACACTGAGACACAGAGACACAGAGACACTGAGACTCTGAGACACAGAGACACTGAGACACTGAGACACTGAGACTCTGAGACACAGGGACACTGAGACTCAGAGACTCTGAGACACAGAGACGCTGAGACACTGAGACGCTGAGATACAGAGACACTGAGACACTGAGACACTGCGGCACAGAGACACTGAGAGCATGAGGCACAGAGACTCTGAGACACTGAGACACTGAGACACTGAGACTGTGAGACACAGAGACACTGAGACACAGAAACACTGAGGCACAGAGACTCTGAGATACAGAGACACTGAGACACAGAGACACTGAGACACTGAGACACAGAGACTCTGAGGCACTGAGACACTGAGACACAGAGACACTGAGACACTGAGACACTGAGGCTCTGAGACAATGAGACACAGAGACGCTGAGACTCTGAGACACAGAGGCACTGAGACACTGAGGCACAGAGACACTGAGACACTGAGACACTGAGACAATGAGACACTGAGACTCCGAGACACTGAGACACAGAGAAACTGAGACACAGAGACTCAGAGACACTGAGACACAGAGACACTGAGACACAGAGCCACTGAGGCACTGAGACACTGAGACACAGAGACACTGAGACACTGAGACTCTGAGACACAGAGACACTGAGACACTGAGACACTGAGACACTGACACACAGAGACACTGAGACACAGAGACACAGAGACACTGAGACTCTGAGACACAGAGACACTGAGACACAGAGACACTGAGACACTGAGACACAGAGACACTGAGACTCAGAGACTCTGAGACACAGAGACGCTGAGACACTGAGACACTGAGATACAGAGACACTGAGACACTGAGAGCCTGAGGCACAGAGACTCTGAGACACTGAGACACAGAGACACTGAGACACTGAGACACTGAGACACTGAGACACTGAGACTGTGAGACACAGAGACACTGAGACACAGAAACACTGAGACACTGAGAATCTGAGACACAGAGACACTGAGACACAGAGACTCTCAGACACAGAGACACTGAGACACAGAGACACTGAGACACTGAGACACTGAGACTCTGAGACAATGAGACACAGACACGCTGAGACACTGAGACACAGAGGCACTGAGACACTGAGGCACAGAGACACTGAGACACTGAGACACTGAGACACTGAGACACTGAGACACAGAGACTCTGAGACACTGAGACACAGAGACACTGAGACACTGTGACTCTGAGACACAGAGACACTGAGACACAGAGACACTGAGACTCAGAGACACTGAGACACTGAGACACTGAGACACTGAGACACAGAGACACTGAGACACAGAGACACTGAGACACTGAAACTCCGAGACACTGAGACACAGAGAAACTGAGACACTGAGACTCAGAGACACTGAGACACTAAGACACTGAGACTCAGAGACACTGAGACACAGAGACACTGAGACACAGAAACAGTGATACACTGAGACACAGAGACACTGAGACGCAGAGAAACTGAGACACTGAGACTCTGAGACACAGAGACACTGAGACACAGAGGCACTGAGACACTGAGACACTGAGACTCTGAGACAATGAGACACAGAGACGCTGAGACACTGAGACACAGAGACACTGAGACACTGAAGCACAGAGACACAGAGACACTGAGACACAGAGTCTCTGAGACACTGAGACACAGAGACACTGAGACACTGAGACTCTGAGACACAGAGACACTGAGACACAGACACTTAGAGACACTGAGACACTGAGACACTCAGACACAGAGACACTGAGACACTGAGACACTGAGACACAGAGACACTGAGATACAGAGACACTGAGACACTGAGACACTGAGACTCCGAGACACTGAGACACAGAGGAACTGAGACACTGAGACTCAGAGACACTGAGACACTGAGACTCAGAGACACTGAGACACAGAGACACTGAGACACAGAGACACTGAGACTCTGAGACGCTGAGACTCAGAGACACTGAGACACTGAGACACAGAGACACTGAGACTCAGAGACACTGAGACACAGAGACACTGAGACACAGAGATACTGAGACACAGAGACACTGAGACTCAGAGACACTGAGACTCAGAGACACAGAGACACTGAGACACTGAGACACTGAGACTCTGAGACACTGAGACACTGAGACTCTGAGACTCAGAGACACTGAGACACAGTGGCACCGAGACACTGAGACACTGAGGCACAGAGACACTGAGACTCAGAGACACTGAGACTCAGAGACACTGAGACACTGAGACTCAGAGACACTGAGACACAGAGACACTGAGACTCTGAGACACTGTGACACTGAGACACTGAGACTCAGAGACACTGAGACACAGAGACATTGAGACTCTGAGACTCTGAGTCACTGAGACACTGAGACACAGAGGCACTGAGACACTGAGACTCTCAGACACTGAGACACTGAGACACAGAGACTCTGAGACACTGAGACTCAGAGACACAGAGACACAGAGACACTGAGACACTGAGACACTGAGACACAGAGACTCTGAGACACTGAGACACAGAGACTCTGAGACACTGAGGCACAGAGACACTGAGACACTGCGACACAGAGACACAGAGACACTGAGACACAGAGACACTGAGTCTCAGAGACACTAAGACACTGAGATTCTGAGACACAGAGACACTGAGACACAAAGACAATGAGACACTGAGACCCTGAGACACTGAGACTCCGAGACACTGAGACACTGAGACACTGAGACACTGAGACTCTGAGACACAGAGACACTGAGACAATGAGACACAGAGACACTGAGACACAGAGACTCTGAGACACTGAGACACAGAGACACTGAGACACTGAGACACTGAGACTCCGAGACACTGAGACACAGAGACACTGAGACACTTAGACTCAGAGACACTGAGACACAGTGACACTGAGACACAGAGACACTGAGACTCAGAGACACTGAGACTCAGAGACACTGAGACACAGAGACACTGAGACACTGAGACACAGAGACACTGAGACTCAGAGACACTGAGACACTGAGGCACAGAGACAATGAGACTCTGAGACACAGAGACACTGAGACACTGAGACACTGAGTCTCAGAGACACTGAGACTCTGAGATGCAGAGACACTGTGACTCAGAGACACTGAGACCCTGAGACACTGAGACACTGAGACTCAGAGACACTGAGACACTGAGACACTGAGACACAGAGTCACTGAGACGCAGAGACACTGAGACTCAGAGACATTGAGACACAGAGACACTGAGACTCAGATACACTGAGACACAGAGACACTGAGACACTGAGACTCAGAGACACTGAGAAACAGAGACACTTGGAAACATAGACACTGATACTCACAGACACAGAGACACTGAGACTCTGAGACACTGAGACTCAGAGACACTGAGACTCAGAGACACTGAGACACTGAGACACTGAGAATCTGAGACACAGAGACTCTGAGACACAGAGACACTGATTCACTGAGACACAGATACACTGAGGCTCAGAGACACTGAGACACAGAGACACTGAGACACTGTGACAATGAGACACTGAGACTCAGAGACACTGAGACTCTGAGACACAGAGACACTGAGACACAGAGACACTGAGTCACTGAGACACTGAGACACTGAGACACAGAGACTCTGAGACACTGAGACACTGAGAGTCTGAGGCACAGAGACACTGAGACACAGAGACACTGAGACTTAGAGACACTGAGACACTGAGAAACTGAGACACAGAGACAATGAGACACTGAGACTCCGAGACACTGAGACACAGAGAAACTGAGACACTGAGACTCAGAGACACTGAGACACAGAGACACTGAGACACTGAGACATGGAGACACTGAGACACAGAGACACTGAGACACTGAGACACTGAGAAACTGAGACACAGAGACACTGAGACACTTAGACTCAGAGACACTGAGACACAGAGACACTGAGACACAGAGACACTGAGACACTGAGACACTGAGACACACTGGCACTGAGACACTGAGACACAGAGACACTGAGACACTGAGACACTGAGACTCTGAGACTCTGAGACACAGAGACGCTGAGACACTGAGACACAGAGACACTGAGACACTGAGACACTGAGACACTGAGACACTGGGACTCTGAGACACAGAGACACTGAGACACAGAGACACTGAGACACTGAGACTCTGAGACACAGAGGCACTGAGACACAGAGACACTGAGACTCAGAGACACTGAGACACAGAGACACTGAGACACTGAGACACTGAGACACTGAGACTCTGAGACACTGAGACACAGAGACACTGAGACTCTGAGACTCTGAGACACTCAGACACTGCGACTCAGAGACACTGAGACTCAGAGACACTGAGACACAGAGACACAGAGACACTGAGACTCAGAGACACTGAGACACAGAGACACTGAGACTCAGAGACATTGTGACACAGAGACACTGAGACACAGAGACACTGAGACTCAGAGACACTGAGACACAGAGACACTTAGACACAGAGACACTGAGACTCTGAGACTTGCAGAGACACTGAGACTCTGAGACACTGAGACTCAGAGTCACTGAGACACAGAGACACTGAGACTCAGAGACCCTGAGACACAGAGACACTGAGACTCTGAGACACTGAGACACTGAGACACTGAGACTCTGAGACACAGTGACTCAGAGAAACTGTGACACAGAGACACTGAGACACTGAGACACAGAGACACTGAGACTCAGAGACACTGAGACACTGAGACACTGAGAAACTGAGGCACAGAGACACTGAGACACAGAGACGCTGAGACACTGAGACTCTGAGACACCGAGACACTGAGACACAGTGAAACTGAGACACTGAGACACTGAGACACTGAGAATCAGAGACACTGAGACACAGAGACGCTGAGACACTGAGACACAGAGACACTGAGACACTGAGACACTGAGACACTGGGACTCTGAGACACAGAGACACTGAGACACAGAGACACTGAGACACTGAGACTCTGAGACACAGAGGCACTGAGACACAGAGACACTGAGACTCAGAGACACTGAGACACAGAGACACTGAGACACTGAGACACAGAGACACTGAGACACTGAGACTCTGAGACACTGAGACACAGAGACACTGAGACTCTGAGACACTGAGACACTCAGACACTGCGACTCAGAGACACTGAGACTCAGAGACACTGAGACACAGAGACACAGAGACACTGAGACTCAGAGACACTGAGACACAGAGACACTGAGACTCAGAGACATTGTGACACAGAGACACTGAGACACAGAGACACTGAGACTCAGAGACACTGAGACACAGAGACACTTAGACACAGAGACACTGAGACTCTGAGACTTGCAGAGACACTGAGACTCTGAGACACTGAGACTCGGAGTCACTGAGACACAGAGACACTGAGACTCAGAGACCCTGAGACACAGAGACACTGAGACTCTGAGACACTGAGACACTGAGACACAGAGACTCTGAGACACAGTGACTCAGAGAAACTGTGACACTGAGACACTGAGACACTGAGACACAGAGACACTGAGACTCAGAGACACTGAGACACTGAGACACTGAGAAACTGAGGCACAGAGACACTGAGACACAGAGACGCTGAGACACTGAGACTCTGAGACACCGAGGCACTGAGACACAGTGAAACTGAGACACTGAGACACTGAGACACTGAGAATCAGAGACACTGAGACACAGAGACGCTGAGACACTGAGACACAGAGACACTGAGACACTGAGACACTGAGACACTGAGACACTGGGACTCTGAGACACAGAGACACTGAGACACAGAGACACTGAGACACTGAGACTCTGAGACACAGAGGCACTGAGACACAGAGACACTGAGACTCAGAGACACTGAGACACAGAGACACTGAGACACTGAGACACTGAGACTCTGAGACACTGAGACACAGAGACACTGAGACTCTGAGACTCTGAGACACTCAGACACTGCGACTCAGAGACACTGAGACTCAGAGACACTGAGACACAGAGACACAGAGACACTGAGACTCAGAGACACTGAGACACAGAGACACTGAGACTCAGAGACATTGTGACACAGAGACACTGAGACACAGAGACACTGAGACTCAGAGATACTGAGACACAGAGACACTTAGACACAGAGACACTGAGACTCTGAGACTTGCAGAGACACTGAGACTCTGAGACACTGAGACTCAGAGTCACTGAGACACAGAGACACTGAGACTCAGAGACCCTGAGACACAGAGACACTGAGACTCTGAGACACTGAGACACTGAGACACTGAGACTCTGAGACACAGTGACTCAGAGAAACTGTGACACAGAGACACTGAGACACTGAGACACAGAGACACTGAGACTCAGAGACACTGAGACACTGAGACACTGAGAAACTGAGGCACAGAGACACTGAGACACAGAGACGCTGAGGCACTGAGACTCTGAGACACCGAGACACTGAGACACAGTGAAACTGAGACACTGACACACTGAGACACTGAGAATCAGAGACACTGAGACACAGAGACGCTGAGACACTGAGACACAGAGACACTGAGACACTGAGACACTGAGACACTGAGACACTGGGACTCTGAGACACAGAGACACTGAGACACAGAGACACTGAGACACTGAGACTCTGAGACACAGAGGCACTGAGACACAGAGACACTGAGACTCAGAGACACTGAGACACAGAGACACTGAGACACTGAGACACAGAGACACTGAGACACTGAGACTCTGAGACACTGAGACACAGAGACACTGAGACTCTGAGACTCTGAGACACTCAGACACTGCGACTCAGAGACACTGAGACTCAGAGACACTGAGACACAGAGACACAGAGACACTGAGACTCAGAGACACTGAGACACAGAGACACTGAGACTCAGAGACATTGTGACACAGAGACACTGAGACACAGAGACACTGAGACTCAGAGACACTGAGACACAGAGACACTTAGACTCAGAGACATTGAGACACAGAGACACAGAGACGCTGAGACACTGAGACACTGACACACTGAGACTCTGAGACACTGAGACACAGAAACACTGAGACGCTGAGTCACTGAGACACAGAGACACTGAGACTCTGAGACACAGAGACACTGAGACACAGAGACACAGAGACACTGAGACACTGAGACTCAGAGACACTGAGACACAGAGACACAGAGACACTGAGACACAGAGACACTGAGTCACTGAGACTCAGAGACACTGAGACACAGAGACACTGAGACTCTGTGACAGAGAGACACTGAGACACTGAGACTCAGAGATACTGAGACACAGAGACACAGAGACACTGAGACTCTGAGACACAGAGAAACTGAGACCCTGAGACACTGAGACTCAGAGACACTGAGACACAGAGACACTGAGACACTGAGACACAGAGACACTGAGACTCAGAGACACTGAGACACAGAGACACTGAGACACAGAGACACTGAGACACTGAGACACAGAGACACTGAGACACTGAGACACTGAGACACTGAGACTCAAAGACACTGAGACACAGAGACAGTGAGACACTGAGACACTGAGACACAGAGACACTGAGACACTGAGTCTCTGAGACTCTGAGACACTGAGATACTGAGACTCAGAGACACTGAGACTCAGAGACACTGAGACTCAGAGACACTGAGACTCAGAGACATTGTGACACAGAGACACTGAGACTCAGAGACACTGAGACTCAGAGACACTGAGACACAGAGACATTGTGACACTGAGACACTGAGACTCAGAGACACTGAGACTCTGAGACACTGAGACACAGAGACACTGAGACTCAGAGACATTAAGACACAGAGACACTGAGACACAGAGACACTGAGTCTCAGAGACACTGAGACACAGAGACACTGAGACACTGAGACACTGAGACTCAGAGACATTGAGACACTGAGACACTGAGACACAGAGACACTGAGACATTGAGACACAGAGACAGTGAGACACTGAGACACAGAGACACTGAGACACAGAGACACTGAGACACTGAGAATTGCAGCGACACTGTGACTCTGAGACACTGAGACTCTGAGACACAGAGACACTGAGACACACTGGCACTGAGACACTGAGACACTTAGACACAGAGACACTGAGACACTGAGACTCTGAGACTCTGAGACACAGAGACGCTGAGACACTGAGACACAGAGACACTGAGACACTGAGACACAGAGACACTGAGACACTGAGACACAGAGACTCTGAGACACTGAGACACAGAGACACTGAGACACTGAGACACTGGGACTCTGAGACATAGAGACACAGAGACACTGAGACACTGAGACTCTGAGACACAGAGGCACTGAGACACAGAGACACTGAGACTCAGAGACACTGAGACACAGAGACACTGAGACACTGAGATTCAGAGACACTGAGACACAGAGACACTGAGACACTGAGACTCAGAGACACTGAGACACAGAGACACTGAGACTCTGACACACTGAGACACTGCGACTCAGAGACACTGAGACTCAGAGACACTGAGACACAGAGACACAGAGACACTGAGACTCAGAGACACTGAGACTCAGAGACACTGAGACACAGAGACACTGAGACTCAGAAACATTGTGACACAGAGACACTGAGACACAGAGACACTGAGACTCAGAGACACTGAGACACAGAGACACTGAGACACAGAGACACTGAGACTCTGAGACTTGCAGAGACACTGAGACACAGTGAAACTGAGACACTGAGAGACTGAGACACTGAGAATCAGAGACACTGAGACACAGAGACGCTGAGATACTGAGACACAGAGGCACTGAGACACTGAGACACAGTGACACAGAGACACTGAGACACAGACACTCTGAGACACAGAGACACTGAGACTCTGAGACACTGAGACACAGAGACGCTGAGACACTGAGACACAGAGACACTGAGACACTCAGTCACCGAGACACTGAGACACTGAGTCACAGAGACACTGAGACACAGAGACTCTGAGACACTGAGGCACAGAGACACTGAGACTCTGAGTCACAGAGACATTGAGACACAGAGACACTGAGACACAGAGGCACTGAGACACTGAGACTCTGAGACACAGAGACACTGAGACTCTGAGACACAGAGACACTGAGACACAGAGACACTGAGACCCTGAGACACTGAGACACAGAGACACTGAGACACAGAGACAATGAGACCCTGAGACACTGAGACACTGAGACTCTGAGACACAGAGACGCTGAGACACTGAGACACAGAGACACTGAGACACTGAGGCACAGATACACTGTGACACTGAGACACAGAGACACTGAGACACTGAGACACAGAGACTCTGAGACACTGAGGCCCAGATACACTGTGACACAGAGACACAGAGACACTGAGTCACTGAGACACTGAGACACAGAGACACTGAGACTCTGAGACACTGAGACACAGAGACGCTGAGACACTGAGACACTGAGACACTGAGACTCTGAGACACTGAGACACAGAAACACTGAGACGCTGAGTCACTGAGACACAGAGACACTGAGACTCTGAGACTCAGAGACACTGAGACACAGAGACACAGAGACACTGAGACACTGAGACACAGAGACACTGAGACACTGAGACTCAGAGACACTGAGACACAGAGACACAGAGACACTGAGACACAGAGACACTGAGACACTGAGACTCAGAGACACTGAGACACAGAGACACTGACACTCAGAGACACTGAGAAACAGAGACACTGTGGCACAGACACACTGAGACTCTGTGACACTGAGACACTGAGACTCAGAGATACTGAGACACAGAGACACAGAGACACTGAGACTCAGAGACACTGAGACACAGAGACACTGAGACACTGAGACACAGAGACACTGAGACTCAGAGACACTGAGACACAGAGACACTGAGACACTGAGACACTGAGACACTGAGACACAGAGACAGTGAGACACTGAGACTCAGAGACACTGAGACACAGAGACACTGAGACACTGAGTCTCTGAGACTCTGAGACACTGAGATACTGAGACTCAGAGACAGTGAGACTCAGAGACACTGAGACTCAGAGACACTGAGTCTCAGAGGCATTGTGACACAGCGACACTGAGACTCAGAGACACTGGAACTCAGAGACACTGAGACACAGAGACACTGAGACTCAGAGACATTGTGACACAGAGACACTGAGACACAGAGACACTGAGACTCAGAGACACTGAGACACAGAGACACTGAGACTCAGAGACATTGTGACACAGAGACACTGAGACACAGAGACACTGAGACTCAGAGACACTGAGACACAGAGACACTGAGACACTGAGACTCAGAGACATTGAGACACTGAGACACTGAGACACAGAGACACTGAGACATTGAGACACAGAGACACTGAGACACTGAGACACTGAGAATTGCAGGGACACTGAGACTCTGAGACACTGAGACTCAGAGACACTGAGACACTGAGACACAGACACTGAGACTCAGAGACCCTGACACACAGAGACACTGAGACACAGAGACACTGAGACACTGACACACTGAGACTCTGAGACACTGAGACACAGAGACACTGAGACACTGAGACACCGAGACACAGAGACTCAGAGCCACTGAGACACTGAGACACTGAGACACAGAGACACTGAGACTCTGAGACTCAGAGTCACTGAGACACTGAGACACTGAGACACAGAGACACTGATACACATAGGCACTGAGACACTGATACACAGAGACACTGAGACTCTGAGACACTGAGACTCAGAGACACTGAGACACAGAGACACTGAGGCACAGAGACACTGAGGCTCAGAGACACTGAGACACTGAGACTCAGAGACACTGAGACACAGAGACTCTGAGACACTGAGACACTGAGACACAGAGACACTGAAACACAGAGACACTGAGACTCTGATACACAGAGTCACTGAGATACAGAGTCACAGAGATGCTGAGACACAGAGACACAGAGACACTGAGACACAGAGACACTGAGAGACAGAGTCACAGAGACGCTTAGACACTGAGACACAGAAACACTGTGTCTCTGAGACTCAGAGACACTGAGACACTGAGACACTGAGACAAGGAGACACTGAGACACTGAGACACAGAGACACTACAAATCTGAGACTCAGAGACTCTGAGACACTGAGACACTGAGACACAGAGACACTGTGACACTGAGACACTGAGTCTCAGAGACACTGAGACACTGAGAAACAGAGACCCTGAGACTCAGAGACAATGAGACACTGAGACACTGAGACTCTGAGACACTGTGACTCTGACACACAGAGACACCGAGACACTGAGACATTGAGACACAGAGACACTGAGACACTGAGACTCTGAGACTCTGAGACACAGAGACACTGAGACACACTGGCACTGAGACACTGAGACACAGAGACACTGAGACATTGAGACACTGAGACTCTGAGACTCTGAGACACAGAGACGCTGAGACACTGAGACACAGAGACACTGAGACACTGAGACACAGAGACACTGAGACACTGAGACACTGAGTCACAGAGACACTGAGACACTGAGACACAGAGACTCCGAGACACTGAGACACAGAGACACTGAGACACTGAGACACTGGGACACTGAGACACAGAGACACTGAGACACTGAGACTCTGAGACACAGAGACACTGAGACTCAGAGACACTGAGACACAGAGACACTGAGACACTGAGACACTGAGACTCAGAGACACTGCGATACAGAGACACTGAGACACTGAGACTCAGAGACACTGAGACACAGAGACACTGAGACTCTGAGACTCTGAGACACTGAGACACTGAGACTCAGAGACACTGAGACTCAGACACACTGAGACACAGAGACACTGAGACACTGAGACTCAGAGACATTGTGACACAGAGACACTGAGACACTGAGACTCAGAGACACTGAGACACAGAGACACTGAGACACAGAGACACTGAGACTCTGAGACTTGCAGAGACACTGAGACTCTGAGACACTGAGACTCAGAGACACAGAGACACTGAGACTCAGAGACCCTGAGACACAGAGACACTGAGACACTGAGACACTGAGACTCTGAGACACAGTGACTCAGAGAAACTGAGACACTGAGACACTGAGACACAGAGACACTGAGACTCAGAGACACTGAGACACTGAGACACTGAGACTCTGACACACTGAGACACTGAGGCACAGAGACACTGAGACACAGAGACGCTGAGACACTGAGACACTGAGACACAGAGACGCTGAGACACTGAGGCACAGATACAATGTGACACTGAGACACAGAGACACTGAGACACTGAGACTCTGAGACACTGAGGCCCAGATACACTGTGACACATAGACACAGAGACACTGAGTCACTGAGACACTGAGACACAGAGACACTGAGACACAGAGACACTGAGACTCTGAGACATTGAGACACAGAGACGCTGAGACACTGAGACACTGAGACACAGAAACACTGAGACGCTGAGTCACTGAGACACAGAGACACTGAGACTCTGAGACACAGAGACACTGAGACACAGAGACACAGAGACTCTGAGACACTGAGACACTGAGACACTGAGACTCAGAGACACTGAGACACAGAGACACAGAGACACTGAGACACAGAGACACTGAGACACTGAGACTCAGAGACACTGAGACACAGAGACACTGACACTCAGAGACACTGAGAAACAGAGACACTGTGGCACAGACACACTGAGACTCAGAGACACTGAGACTCTGTGACACAGAGACTCTGAGACACTGAGACTCAGAGATACTGAGACACAGAGACACAGAGACACTGAGACTCTGAGACACAGAGAAACTGAGACCCTGAGACACTGAGACTCAGAGACACTGAGACACAGAGACACTGAGACACAGAGACACTGAGACTCTGAGACACTGAGACACAGAGACACAGAGACACTGAGACTCAGAGACACGGAGACACTGAGACACAGAGACACTGAGACTCTGAGACTCAGAGTCACTGAGACACTGAGACACTGAGACACAGAGACACTGATACACATAGGCACTGAGACACTGAGACACTGATACACAGAGACACTGAGACTCTGAGACACTGAGACACTGAGGCACAGAGACACTGAGACTCAGAGACACTGAGACACTGAGACTCAGAGACTCTGAGACACAGAGACTCTGAGACACTGAGACACTGAGACCCAGAGACACTGAGACACAGAGACACTGAGACTCTGATACACAGAGTCACTGAGACACAGAGTCACAGAGACGCTGAGACACTGAGACACAGAGACACTGAGACACAGAGACACTGAGACATAGAGTCACAGAGACGCTTAGACACTGAGACACAGAAACACTGTGACTCTGAGACTCAGAGACACTGAGACACTGAGACACTGAGACAAGGAGACACTGAGACACTGAGACACTGAGAGACTACGACTCTGAGACTCAGAGACTCTGAGACACTGAGACACTGAGACACAGAGACACTGTGACACTGAGACACTGAGTCTCAGAGACACTGAGACACTGAGAAACAGAGACCCTGAGACTCAGAGACAATGAGTCACTGAGACACTGAGACACTGAGACTCTGAGACACTGTGACTCTGACACACAGAGACACTGAGACATTGAGACACAGAGACACTGAGACACTGAGACTCTGAGACTCTGAGACACAGAGACACTGAGACACACTGGCACTGAGACACTGAGACACAGAGACACTGAGACATTGAGACACTGAGACTCTGAGACTCTGAGGCACAGAGACGCTGAGACACTGAGACACAGAGACACTGAGACACTGAGACACAGAGACACTGAGACACTGAGACACTGAGTCACAGAGACACTGAGACACTGAGACACAGAGACTCCGAGACACTGAGACACAGAGACACTGAGACACAGAGACACTGGAACACTGAGACACAGAGACACTGAGACACAGAGACACAGAGACACTGAGACTCTGAGACACAGAGGCACTGAGACACAGAGGCACTGAGACTCAGAGACACTGAGACACTGAGACACTGAGACACTGAGACTCAGAGACACTGAGACACAGAGACACTGAGACTCAGAGACAATGAGACACAGAGACACTGAGACTCTGAGACTCTGAGACACTGAGACACTGCGACTCAGAGACACTGAGACTCAGACGCACTGAGACACAGAGACACTGAGACACTGAGACTCAGAGACACTGAGACTCAGAGACACTGAGACACAGAGACACTGAGACTCAGAGACATTGTGACACAGAGACACTGAGACACAGAGACACTGAGTCTCTGAGACTTGCAGAGACACTGAGACTCTGAGACACTGAGACTCAGAGACACTGAGACACAGAGACACTGAGACTCAGAGACCCTGAGACACAGAGACACTGAGACACTGAGACTCTGAGACACAGTGACTCAGAGAAACTGAGACACTGAGACACTGAGACACAGAGACACTGAGACTCAGAGACACAGAGACACTGAGACACTGACACTCTGAGACACAGAGACACTGAGACACTCAGTCACAGAGACACTGAGACACTGAGTCACAGAGACACTGAGACACAGAGACTCTGAGACACTGAGGCACAGAGACACTGAGACTCTGAGACTCTGAGACACAGAGACGCTGAGACACAGAGACACAGAGACACTGAGACACTGAGGCACAGATACACTGTGACACTGAGACACAGAGACACTGAGACACTGATACACAGAGACTCTGAGACACTGAGGCACAGATACACTGTGACACAGAGACACAGAGACACTGAGTCACTGAGACACTGAGACACAGAGCCACTGAGACTCTGAGACACTGAGACACAGAGACGCTGAGACTCTGAGACACTGAGACACTGAGACACTGAGACACAGAGACACTGAGACTCTGAGACATTGAGACACAGAGACGCTGAGACACTGAGACACTGAGACACTGAGACACAGAAACACTGAGACGCTGAGTCACTGAGACACAGAGACACTGAGACTCTGAGACACAGAGACACTGAGACACAGAGACACAGAGACTCTGAGACACTGAGACACTGAGACACTGAGACTCAGAGACACTGAGACACAGAGACACAGAGACACTGAGACACAGAGACACTGAGACACTGAGACTCAGAGACACTGAGACACAGAGACACTGACACTCAGAGACACTGAGAAACAGAGACACTGTGGCACAGACACACTGAGACTCAGAGACACTGAGACTCTGTGATACAGAGACTCTGAGACACTGAGACTCAGAGATACTGAGACACAGAGACACTGAGACTCTGAGACACAGAGAAACTGAGACCCTGAGACACTGAGACTCAGAGACACTGAGACACAGAGACACTGAGACACTGAGACACAGAGACACTGAGACTCAGAGACACTGAGACACAGAGACACAGAGACACTGAGACTCAGAGACACGGAGACACTGAGACACAGAGACACTGAGACTCTGAGACTCAGAGTCACTGAGACACTGAGACACTGAGACACAGAGACACTGATACACATAGGCACTGAGACACTGAGACACTGATACACAGAGACACTGAGACACAGAGACACTGAGGCACAGAGACACTGAGACTCAGAGACACTGAGACACTGAGACTCAGAGACACTGAGACACAGAGACTCTGAGACACTGAGACACTGAGACCCAGAGACACTGAGACACAGAGACACTGAGACTCTGATACACAGAGTCACTGAGACACCGAGTCACAGAGACGCTGAGACACTGAGACACAGAGACACTGAGACACAGAGACACTGAGACACAGAGTCACAGAGACGCTTAGACACTGAGACACAGAAACACTGTGACTCTGAGACTCAGAGACACTGAGACACTGAGACACTGAGACAAGGAGACACTGAGACACTGAGACACTGAGACACAGAGAGACTACGACTCTGAGACTCAGAGACTCTGAGACACTGAGACACTGAGACACTGAGACACAGAGACACTGTGACACTGAGACAATGAGTCTCAGAGACACTGAGACACTGAGAAACAGAGACCCTGAGACTCAGAGACAATGAGTCACTGAGACACTGAGACACTGAGACTCTGAGACACTGTGACTCTGACACACAGAGACACTGAGACACTGAGACATTGAGACACAGAGACACTGAGACACTGAGACTCTGAGACTCTGAGACACAGAGACACTGAGACACACTGGCACTGAGACACTGAGACACAGAGACACTGAGACATTGAGACACTGAGACTCTGAGACTCTGAGGCACAGAGACGCTGAGACACTGAGACACAGAGACACTGAGACACTGAGACACAGAGACACTGAGACACTGAGTCACAGAGACACTGAGACACAGAGACTCCGAGACACTGAGACACAGAGACACTGAGACTCAGAGACACTGGAACACTGAGACACAGAGACACTGAGACACAGAGACACAGAGACACTGAGACTCTGAGACACAGAGGCACTGAGACACAGAGGCACTGAGATCAGAGACACTGAGACACAGAGACACTGAGACACTGAGACACTGAGACTCAGAGACACTGAGACACAGAGACACTGAGACTCAGAGACACTGAGACACAGAGACACTGAGACTCTGAGACTCTGAGACACTGAGACACTGCGACTCAGAGACACTGAGACTCAGACACACTGAGACACAGAGACACTGAGACACTGAGACTCAGAGACACTGAGACTCAGAGACACTGAGACACAGAGACACTGAGACTCAGAGACATTGTGACACAGAGACACTGAGACACAGAGACACTGAGACTCAGGGACTCTGAGACACAGAGACACTGAGACACAGAGACACTGAGTCTCTGAGACTTGCAGAGACACTGAGACTCTGAGACACTGAGACTCAGAGACACTGAGACACAGAGACACTGAGACTCAGAGACCCTGAGACACAGAGACACTGAGACACTGAGACACTGAGACTCTGAGACACAGTGACTCAGAGAAACTGAGACACTGAGACACTGAGACACAGAGACACTGAGACTCAGAGACACTGAGACACTGAGACACTGACACTCTGAGACACAGAGACACTGAGACACTCAGTCACAGAGACACTGAGACACTGAGTCACAGAGACACTGAGACACAGAGACTCTGAGACACTGAGGCACAGAGACACTGAGACTCTGAGTCACAGAGACACTGAGACACAGAGACACTGAGACACAGAGGCACTGAGACACTGAGACTCTGAGACACAGAGACACTGAGACACTGAGACACAGAGACTGAGACACAGAGACACTGAGACACAGAGACACTGAGACACTGAGACACTGAGACTCTGAGACACAGAGACGCTGAGACACAGAGACACAGAGACACTGAGACACTGAGGCACAGATACACTGTGACACTGAGACACAGAGACACTGAGACACTGATACACAGAGACTCTGAGACACTGAGGCACAGATACACTGTGACACAGAGACACAGAGACACTGAGTCACTGAGACACTGAGACACAGAGCCACTGAGACTCTGAGACACTGAGACACAGAGACGCTGAGACTCTGAGACACTGAGACACTGAGACTCTGAGACACTGAGACACAGAAACACTGAGACGCTGAGTCACTGAGACACAGAGACACTGAGACTCTGAGACACAGAGACACTGAGACACAGAGACACAGAGACACTGAGACACTGAGACACAGAGACACAGAGACACTGAGACACTGAGTCTCTGAGACACAGAGACACTGAGACACAGAGACACTGTGACAATGAGACACAGAGACACTGAAACTCAGATACACTGAGACACAGAGGCACTGAGGCACAGAGACAGAGAGACACAGAGACACTGAGACACTGAAACTCAGAGACATTGAGACACAGAGACACTGAGACTCTAAGACACTGAGACACAGAGACACAGAGACACAGAGACCCTGTGACTCAGAGACACTGAGACACAGAGACACTGAGACACTGAGACACAGAGACACTGAGACGCAGAGACACTGAGACACTGAGACTCAGAGACACTGAGACAAAGAGGCACAGTGACACAGAGACACTGAGACACTGAGACACAGAGACACTGGGACACAGAGACACTGAGACTATGAGACACTGAGACACTGAGACACTGAGACTCAGAGACACTGAGACACAGAGACACTGAGACTCTCAGACACTGAGACACAGAGACACTGAGACACTGAGTCACAGAGACACTGAGACACTGAGACACTGAGACACAGAGACTCTGAGACACTGAGACACAGAGACACTGAGACACTGAGACACTGAGACACTGAGACTCTGAGACACAGAGACACTGAGACATTGAGACACGGAGACACAGAGACACTGAGACACTGAGACTCTGAGACACAGAGACACTGAGACACAGAGACACTGAGACACTGAGACACTGAGACTCTGAGACACAGAGACGCTGAGACACTGAGACACAGAGACACTGAGGCACAGATACACTGTGACACTGAGACACAGAGACACTGAGACACTGAGACACAGAGACTCTGAGACACTGAGGCACAGATACACTGTGACACAGAGGCACAGAGACACTGAGTCACTGAGACACTGAGACACAGAGACACAGAGACACTGAGACTCTGAGGCACTGAGACACAGAGACGCTGAGACTCTGAGACACTGAGACACTGAGACTCTGAGACACTGAGACACAGAAACACTGAGACGCTGAGTCACTGAGACACAGAGACACTGAGACTCTGAGACACAGAGACACTGAGACACAGAGACACAGAGACACTGAGACACAGAGACACTGAGTCTCTGAGACACAGAGACACTGAGACACAGAGACACTGAGACAATGAGACACAGAGACACTGAAACTCAGAGACACTGAGACACAGAGGCACTGAGACTCAGAGACACTGAGGCACAGAGACACTGAGACACAGTGACACTGAGACTCAGAGACACAGAGACACTGAGACTCTGAGACACTGAGACTCAGAAACACTGAGGCACAGAGACAGAGTGACACAGAGACACTGAGACACTGAGACTCAGAGATATTGAGACACAGAGACACTGAGACTCTAAGACACTGAGACACAGAGACACTGAGAAACAGAGACGCTGTGACTCTGAGACACTGAGACACAGAGACACTGAGACACTGAGACACTGAGACACTGAGACTCAGAGACACTGAGACACTGAGACTCAGAGACACTGAGACTATGAGGCACTGAGACACTGAGACACTGAGACTCAGAGACACTGAGACACAGAGACACTGAGGCTCTCAGACACTGAGACACAGAGACACTGAGACACTGAGTCACAGAGACACTGAGACACTGAGACACAGAGACTCTGAGACACTGAGGCACAGAGACACTGAGACAATGAGACACTGAGACTCTGAGACACTGAGACTCTGAGACACTGAGACACGGAGACACAGAGACACTGAGACACTGAGACTCTGAGACACAGAGACACAGAGACACTGAGACTCTGGGACTCAGAGACACTGAGACTCAGAGACATTGAGACACAGAGACACTGAGACTCTAAGACACTGAGACACTGAGACACTGAGACACAGAGACCCTGAGACTCAGAGACACTGAGACACAGAGACACTGAGACACTGAGACACTGAGACTCAGAGACACTGAGACTCTAAGACACTGAGACACTGAGACACAGAGACCCTGAGACTCAGAGACACAGTGACACAGAGACACTGAGACACTGAGACACAGAGACACTGAGACTCAGAGACACTGAGACACAGAGACACTGAGACTATGAGACACTGAGACACTGAGACACTGAGACACTGAGACTCAGAGACACTGAGACACAGAGACACTGAGACTCTCAGACACTGAGACACAGAGACACTGAGACACTGAGTCACAGAGACACTGAGACACTGAGACTCAGAGACACTAAGGCACAGAGACGCTGAGACACAGAGACACTGAGACACTGAGGCTTGCAGAGACACTGAGGCTCTGAGACTCTGAGACTCAGAGACACTGAGACACAGAGACACTGATACACTGACACTCAGAGGCTCAGAGACACTGAGACACTGAGACACTGAGACTCAGAGACACTGAGACACTGAGACACAGAGTCTCTGAGACACTGAGACACCGAGACGCTGAGACACTGAGACACAGAGACACTGAGACACTGAGACACAGAGACACTGAGACACTTAGACACTGAGACTCTGAGACACTGAGACACTGAGACACTGAGACACAGAGACACTGAGACTCTGACCCACAGAGACACAGAGGCACAGAGACACTGAGACACAGAGACACTGAGACACTGAGACTCTGAGACACAGAGACACTGAGACACAGAGACACTGAGACACTGAGACACTGAGACTCAGAGACACTGAGACACAGAGACGCTGAGACACTGAGACAAAGAGGCACTGAGACACTGAGACACAGTGACACAGAGACACTGAGACACTGAGACACAGAGACTCTGAGACACAGTGACACTGAGACTCTGAGACTCTGAGACTCAGAGACACTGAGACACAGAGACACTGAGACACTGAGACTCAGCGACACTGAGACACAGAGACACTGAGACACAGAGACACTGAGACTCAGTGACACTGAGACTCAGAGACTCTGAGACACAGAGACACTGAGACACTGAGACTCAAAGACACTGAGACACTGAGACACTGAGACTCAGCGACACAGAGACACAGAGACACTGAGACACAGAGACACTGAGACGCTGAGACACTGAGACACAGAGACGCTGAGAGACTGAGACACTGAGACACTGAGACACAGAGACACTGAGACACTGAGACACCGAGACGCTGAGACACTGAGACACAGAGACACTGAGACACTGAGACACTGAGACTCTGAGACACTGAGACACAGAGACACTGAGACACTGAGACACAGAGACACTGAGACTCTGACCCACAGAGACACTGAGGCACAGAGACACTGAGACACAGAGACACTGAGACTCTGAGACACAGAGACACTGAGACACAGAGACACTGAGACACTGAGACTCAGAGACACTGAGACACAGAGACGCTGAGACACTGAGACAAAGAGGCACTGAGACACTGAGACACAGTGACACAGAGACACTGAGACACTGAGACACAGAGACTCTGAGACACAGTGACACTGAGACTCTGAGACTCTGAGACTCAGAGACACTGAGACACAGAGACACTGAGACACTGAGACTCAGAGACACTGAGACACTGAGACTCAGCGACACTGAGACACAGAGACACTGAGACACAGAGACACTGAGACTCAGAGACACTGAGACTCAGAGACACTGAGACACAGAGACACTGAGACACTGAGACTCAAAGACACTGAGACACTGAGACACTGAGACTCAGCGACACAGAGACACAGAGACACTGAGACACAGAGACACTGAGACGCTGAGACACTGAGACACAGAGACGCTGAGAGACTGAGACACTGAGACACTGAGACACTGAGACACTGAGACACTGAGACTCTGACACACAGAGACACTGAGTCACAGAGACACTGAGACACAGAGACACTGAGACACTGTGACCCAGAGACTCTTAGACACAGAGACACTGAGACTCTGAGACTCAGAGACACTGAGACACAGAGACACTGAGACACTGAGACTCAGAGACACTGAGACACTGAGACTCAGCGACACTGAGACACAGAGACACTGAGAGACAGAGACACTGAGACGCTGAGACACTGAGACACAGAGACGCTGTGACACTGAGACACAGAGACACTGAGACACTGAGACTCTGAGACACTGAGACACAGAGACACTGAGACACTGAGACACAGAGACACTGAGACTCTGACACACAGAGACACTGAGTCACAGAGACACTGAGACATAGAGACACTGAGACACTGAGACTCTGAGATACAGAGACACTGAGACACAGAGACACTGAGACACTGAGACACAGAGACACTGAGACTCAGGGACACTGAGACACAGAGACGCTGAGACACGGAGACACAGAGGCACTGAGACACTGAGACACAGTGACACAGTGCCACAGAGACACTGAGACACTGAGACACTGAGACGCTGAGACACTGTGACACAGAGACACTGAGACACTCAGTCACAGAGACACTGAGACACAGAGACTCTGAGACCCTGAGGCACTGAGACACTGAGACTCTGAGTCACAGAGACACTGAGACACAGAGACACTGAGATACAGAGACTCTGAGACACAGAGACACTGAGACACTGAGACACTGAGACACTGAGACACTGAGTCTATGAGACGCGGAGACACTGAGACTCTGAGACACAGAGACACTGAGACACTGAGACACTGAGACGCTAAGACACTGAGACACAGAGATACTGAGACACTGAGGCACAGAGACACTGAGACACTGAGACACAGAGTCACTGAGACACAGAGACTCACAGACACTGGGACACAGAGACACTGAGACACTTAGGCACTGAGACACAGAGACTCTGAGACACAGAGACACTGAGACTCTGAGATACTGAGACACAGAGACGCTGAGACACTGAGACACAGAGACACTCAGACACTGAGTCACAGAGACACTGAGACACAGAGACACGGAGACTCTGAGACACAGAGACACTGAGACACAGAGACGCAGAGACACTGGGACACTGAGACACAGAGACACTGAGACACTGAGACTCTGAGACACAGAAACAATGAGACACTGAGACACAGAGACACTGAGACACTGAGACTCAGAGACACTGAGACACTGAGACACAGAGACACTGAGACTCAGAGACACTGAGACACAGAGACACTGAGACACTGAGACACTGAGACACTGAGACACTGAGACACTGCGACTCAGAGACACAGAAACACAGAGACACTGAGACTCGGAGACACTGAGACACAGAGACACTGAGACTACAATACACTGAGACACAGAGACACTGAGACACAGAGACACTGAGACTCAGAGACACTGAGAGACTGAGACACGGAGACACAGAGACACTGAGACACTGAGACTCTGAGACACAGAGACACTGAGACACAGAGACACTGAGACACTGAGACACTGAGACTCTGAGACACAGAGACGCTGAGACACTGAGACACAGAGACACTGAGGCACAGATACACTGTGACACTGAGACACAGAGACACTGAGACACTGAGACACAGAGACTCTGAGACACTGAGGCACAGATACACTGTGACACAGAGACACAGAGACACTGAGTCACTGAGACACTGAGACACAGAGACACTGAGACTCTGAGACACTGAGACACAGAGACGCTGAGACTCTGAGACACTGAGACACTGAGACTCTGAGACACTGAGACACAGAAACACTGAGACGCTGAGTCACTGAGACACAGAGACACTGAGACTCTGAGACACAGAGACACTGAGACACAGAGACACAGAGACACTGAGACACTGAGACACAGAGACACTGAGCCTCTGAGACACAGAGACACTGAGACACAGAGACACAGAGACACTGAGACAATGAGACACAGAGACACTGAAACTCAGAGACACTGAGACACAGAGGCACTGAGACTCAGAGACACTGAGGCACAGAGACACTGAGACACAGTGACACTGAGACTCAGAGACACAGAGACACTGAGACTCTGAGACACTGAGACTCAGAAACACTGAGGCACAGAGACAGAGAGACACAGAGACACTGAGGCACTGAGACTCAGAGATATTGAGACACAGAGACACTGAGACTCTAAGACACTGAGACACAGAGACACTGAGAAACAGAGACGCTGTGACTCAGAGACACTGAGACACAGAGACACTGAGACACTGAGACACTGAGACACAGAGACACTGAGACTCAGAGACACTGAGACACTGAGACTCAGAGACACTGAGACAAAGAGGCACAGTGACACAGAGACACTGAGACACTGAGACACAGAGACACTGAGACTCAGAGACACTGAGACACAGAGACACTGAGACTATGAGACACTGAGACACTGAGACACTGAGACTCAGAGACACTGAGACACAGAGACACTGAGGCTCTCAGACACTGAGACACAGAGACACTGAGACACTGAGTCACAGAGACACTGAGACACTGAGACACAGAGACTCTGAGAAACTGAGGCACAGAGACACTGAGACAATGAGACACTGAGACTCTGAGACACTGAGACTCTGAGACACTGAGACACAGAGACTCTGAGACACTGAGGCACAGAGACACTGAGACTCTGAGTCACAGAGACACTGAGACACAGAGACACTGAGACACAGATGCACTGAGACACTGAGACTCTGAGACACAGAGACACTGAGACACTGAGACACAGAGACTGAGACACAGAGACACTGAGACACAGAGACACTGAGACACTGAGACACTGAGACTCTGAGACACAGAGACGCTGAGACACAGAGACACAGAGACACTGAGACACTGAGGCACAGATACACTGTGACACTGAGACACTGAGACACTGAGACACTGACACTCTGAGACACAGAGACACTGAGACACTCAGTCACAGAGACACTGAGACACTGAGTCACAGTGACACTGAGACACAGAGACTCTGAGACACTGAGGCACAGAGACACTGAGACTCTGAGTCACAGAGACACTGAGACACAGAGACACTGAGACACAGAGGCACTGAGACACTGAGACTCTGAGACACAGAGACACTGAGACACTGAGACACAGAGACTGAGACACAGAGACACTGAGACACAGAGTCACTGAGACACTGAGACACTGAGACTCTGAGACACAGAGACGCTGAGACACAGAGACACAGAGACACTGAGACACTGAGGCACAGATACACTGTGACACTGAGACACAGAGACACTGAGACACTGATACACAGAGACTCTGAGACACTGAGGCACAGATACACTGTGACACAGAGACACAGAGACACTGAGTCACTGAGACACTGAGACACAGAGCCACTGAGACTCTGAGACACTGAGACACAGAGACGCTGAGACTCTGAGACACTGAGACACTGAGACTCTGAGACACTGAGACACAGAAACACTGAGGCGCTGAGTCACTGAGACACAGAGACACTGAGACTCTGAGACACAGAGACACTGAGACACAGAGACACAGAGACACTGAGACACTGAGACACAGAGACACAGAGACACTGAGACACTGAGTCTCTGAGACACAGAGACACTGAGACACAGAGACACTGTGACAATGAGACACAGAGACACTGAAACTCAGATACACTGAGACACAGAGGCACTGAGGCACAGAGACAGAGAGACACAGAGACACTGAGACACTGAAACTCAGAGACATTGAGACACAGAGACACTGAGACTCTAAGACACTGAGACACAGAGACACAGAGACACAGAGACCCTGTGACTCAGAGACACTGAGACACAGAGACACTGAGACACTGAGACACAGAGACACTGAGACGCAGAGACACTGAGACACTGAGACTCAGAGACACTGAGACAAAGAGGCACAGTGACACAGAGACACTGAGACACTGAGACACAGAGACACTGAGACACAGAGACACTGAGACTATGAGACACTGAGACACTGAGACACTGAGACTCAGAGACACTGAGACACAGAGACACTGAGACTCTCAGACACTGAGACACAGAGACACTGAGACACTGAGTCACAGAGACACTGAGACACTGAGACACTGAGACACAGAGACTCTGAGACACTGAGACACAGAGACACTGAGACACTGAGACACTGAGACTCTGAGACACAGAGACACTGAGACATTGAGACTCGGAGACACAGAGACACTGAGACACTGAGACTCTGAGACACAGAGACACTGAGACACAGAGACACTGAGACACTGAGACACTGAGACTCTGAGACACAGAGACGCTGAGACACTGAGACACAGAGACACTGAGGCACAGATACACTGTGACACTGAGACACAGAGACACTGAGACACTGAGACACAGAGACTCTGAGACACTGAGGCACAGATACACTGTGACACAGAGACACAGAGACACTGAGTCACTGAGACACTGAGACACAGAGACACAGAGACACTGAGACTCTGAGACACTGAGACACAGAGACGCTGAGACTCTGAGACACTGAGACACTGAGACTCTGAGACACTGAGACACAGAAACACTGAGACGCTGAGTCACTGAGACACAGAGACACTGAGACTCTGAGACACAGAGACACTGAGACACAGAGACACAGAGACACTGAGACACAGAGACACTGAGTCTCTGAGACACAGAGACACTGAGACACAGAGACACTGAGACAATGAGACACAGAGACACTGAAACTCAGAGACACTGAGACACAGAGGCACTGAGACTCAGAGACACTGAGGCACAGAGACACTGAGACACAGTGACACTGAGACTCAGAGACACAGAGACACTGAGACTCTGAGACACTGAGACTCAGAAACACTGAGGCACAGAGACAGAGTGACACAGAGACACTGAGACACTGAGACTCAGAGATATTGAGACACAGAGACACTGAGACTCTAAGACACTGAGACACAGAGACACTGAGAAACAGAGACGCTGTGACTCTGAGACACTGAGACACAGAGACACTGAGACACTGAGACACTGAGACACTGAGACTCAGAGACACTGAGACACTGAGACTCAGAGACACTGAGACAAAGAGGCACAGTGACACAGAGACACTGAGACACTGAGACACAGAGACACTGAGACTCAGAGACACTGAGACACAGAGACACTGAGACACAGAGACACTGAGACACTGAGACACTGAGACTCAGAGACACTGAGACACAGAGACACTGAGGCTCTCAGACACTGAGACACAGAGACACTGAGACACTGAGTCACAGAGACACTGAGACACTGAGACACAGAGACTCTGAGACACTGAGGCACAGAGACACTGAGACAATGAGACACTGAGACTCTGAGACACTGAGACTCTGAGACACTGAGACACGGAGACACAGAGACACTGAGACACTGAGACTCTGAGACACAGAGACACAGAGACACTGAGACTCTGGGACTCAGAGACACTGAGACTCAGAGACATTGAGACACAGAGACACTGAGACTCTAAGACACTGAGACACTGAGACACTGAGACACAGAGACCCTGAGACTCAGAGACACTGAGACACAGAGACACTGAGACACTGAGACACTGAGACTCAGAGACACTGAGACTCTAAGACACTGAGACACTGAGACACAGAGACCCTGAGACTCAGAGACACAGTGACACAGAGACACTGAGACACTGAGACACAGAGACACTGAGACTCAGAGACACTGAGACACAGAGACACTGAGACTATGAGACACTGAGACACTGAGACACTGAGACTCAGAGACACTGAGACACAGAGACACTGAGACTCTCAGACACTGAGACACAGAGACACTGAGACACTGAGTCACAGAGACACTGAGACACTGAGACTCAGAGACACTAAGGCACAGAGACGCTGAGACACAGAGACACTGAGACACTGAGACTTGCAGAGACACTGAGGCTCTGAGACTCTGAGACTCAGAGACACTGAGACACAGAGACACTGATACACTGACACTCAGAGGCTCAGAGACACTGAGACACTGAGACACTGAGACTCAGAGACACTGAGACACTGAGACACAGAGTCTCTGAGACACTGAGACACCGAGACGCTGAGACACTGAGACACAGAGACACTGAGACACTGAGACACAGAGACACTGAGACACTTAGACACTGAGACTCTGAGACACTGAGACACTGAGACACTGAGACACTGAGACACTGAGACTCTGACCCACAGAGACACAGAGGCACAGAGACACTGAGACACAGAGACACTGAGACACTGAGACTCTGAGACACAGAGACACTGAGACACAGAGACACTGAGACACTGAGACACTGAGACTCAGAGACACTGAGACAAAGAGACGCTGAGACACTGAGACAAAGAGGCACTGAGACACTGAGACACAGTGACACAGAGACACTGAGACACTGAGACACAGAGACTCTGAGACACAGTGACACTGAGACTCTGAGACTCTGAGACTCAGAGACACTGAGACACAGAGACACTGAGACACTGAGACTCAGCGACACTGAGACACAGAGACACTGAGACACAGAGACACAGAGACTCTGAGGCACTGAGACACTGAGACACAGAGACTCAGAGACACTGAGACACTGAGACTCAGAGACACTGAGACACTGAGACACTGAGACTCAGCGACACAGAGACACAGAGACACTGAGACACAGAGACACTGAGACGCTGAGACACTGAGACACAGAGACGCTGAGAGACTGAGACACTGAGACACAGAGACACTGAGACACTGAGACACCGAGACGCTGAGACACTGAGACACAGAGACACTGAGACACTGAGACACTGAGACTCTGAGACACTGAGACACAGAGACACTGAGACACTGAGACTCTGACCCACAGAGACACTGAGGCACAGAGACACTGAGACACAGAGACACTGAGACTCTGAGACACAGAGACACTGAGACACAGAGACACTGAGACACTGAGACTCAGAGACACTGAGACACAGAGACGCTGAGACACTGAGACAAAGAGGCACTGAGACACTGAGACACAGTGACACAGAGACACTGAGACACTGAGACACAGAGACTCTGAGACACAGTGACACTGAGACTCTGAGACTCTGAGACTCAGAGACACTGAGACACAGAGACACTGAGACACTGAGACTCAGAGACACTGAGACACTGAGACTCAGCGACACTGAGACACAGAGACACTGAGACACAGAGACACTGAGACTCAGAGACACTGAGACTCAGAGACACTGAGACACAGAGACACTGAGACACTGAGACTCAAAGACACTGAGACACTGAGACACTGAGACTCAGCGACACAGAGACACAGAGACACTGAGACACAGAGACACTGAGACGCTGAGACACTGAGACACAGAGACGCTGAGAGACTGAGACACTGAGACACTGAGACACTGAGACACTGAGACACTGAGACTCTGACACACAGAGACACTGAGTCACAAAGACACTGAGACACAGAGACACTGAGACACTGTGACCCAGAGACTCTTAGACACAGAGACACTGAGACTCTGAGACTCAGAGACACTGAGACACAGAGACACTGAGACACTGAGACTCAGAGACACTGAGACACTGAGACTCAGCGACACTGAGACACAGAGACACTGAGAGACAGAGACACTGAGACGCTGAGACACTGAGACACAGAGACGCTGTGACACTGAGACACAGAGACACTGAGACACTGAGACTCTGAGACACTGAGACACAGAGACACTGAGACACTGAGACACAGAGACACTGAGACTCTGACACACAGAGACACTGAGTCACAGAGACACTGAGACATAGAGACACTGAGACACTGAGACTCTGAGATACAGAGACACTGAGACACAGAGACACTGAGACACTGAGACACAGAGACACTGAGACTCAGGGACACTGAGACACAGAGACGCTGAGACACGGAGACACAGAGGCACTGAGACACTGAGACACAGTGACACAGTGCCACAGAGACACTGAGACACTGAGACACTGAGACGCTGAGACACTGTGACACAGAGACACTGAGACACTCAGTCACAGAGACACTGAGACACAGAGACTCTGAGACCCTGAGGCACTGAGACACTGAGACTCTGAGTCACAGAGACACTGAGACACAGAGACACTGAGATACAGAGACTCTGAGACACAGAGACACTGAGACACTGAGACACTGAGACACTGAGACACTGAGTCTATGAGACGCGGAGACACTGAGACTCTGAGACACAGAGACACTGAGACACTGAGACGCTAAGACACTGAGACACAGAGATACTGAGACACTGAGGCACAGAGACACTGAGACACTGAGACACAGAGTCACTGAGACACAGAGACTCACAGACACTGGGACACAGAGACACTGAGACACTTAGGCACTGAGACACAGAGACTCTGAGACACAGAGACACTGAGACTCTGAGATACTGAGACACAGAGACGCTGAGACACTGAGACACAGAGACACTCAGACACTGAGTCACAGAGACACTGAGACACAGAGACACGGAGACTCTGAGACACAGAGACACTGAGACACAGAGACGCAGAGACACTGGGACACTGAGACACAGAGACACTGAGACACTGAGACTCTGAGACACAGAGACAATGAGACACTGAGACACAGAGACACTGAGACTCTGAGACTCAGAGACACTGAGACACTGAGACACAGAGACACTGAGACTCAGAGACACTGAGACACAGAGACACTGAGACACTGAGACACTGAGACACTGAGACACTGAGACACTGCGACTCAGAGACACAGAAACACAGAGACACTGAGACTCGGAGACACTGAGACACAGAGACACTGAGACTACAATACACTGAGACACAGAGACACTGAGACACAGAGACACTGAGACTCAGAGACACTGAGAGACTGAGACACGGAGACACAGAGACACTGAGACACTGAGACTCTGAGACACAGAGACACTGAGACACAGAGACACTGAGACACTGAGACTCTGAGACTCTGAGACACAGAGACGCTGAGACACTGAGACACAGAGACACTGAGGCACAGATACACTGTGACACTGAGACACAGAGACACTGAGACACTGAGACACAGAGACTCTGAGACACTGAGGCACAGATACACTGTGGCACAGAGACACAGAGACACTGAGTCACTGAGACACTGAGACACAGAGACACTGAGACTCTGAGACACTGAGACACAGAGACGCTGAGACTCTGAGACACTGAGACACTGAGACTCTGAGACACTGAGACACAGAAACACTGAGACGCTGAGTCACTGAGACACAGAGACACTGAGACTCTGAGACACAGAGACACTGAGACACAGAGACACAGAGACACTGAGACACTGAGACACAGAGACACTGAGCCTCTGAGACACAGAGACACTGAGACACAGAGACACAGAGACACTGAGACAATGAGACACAGAGATACTGAAACTCAGAGACACTGAGACACAGAGGCACTGAGACTCAGAGACACTGAGGCACAGAGACACTGAGACACAGTGACACTGAGACTCAGAGACACAGAGACACTGAGACTCTGAGACACTGAGACTCAGAAACACTGAGGCACAGAGACAGAGAGACACAGAGACACTGAGACACTGAGACTCAGAGATATTGAGACACAGAGACACTGAGACTCTAAGACACTGAGACACAGAGACACTGAGAAACAGAGACGCTGTGACTCAGAGACACTGAGACACAGAGACACTGAGACACTGAGACACTGAGACACAGAGACACTGAGACTCAGAGACACTGAGACACTGAGACTCAGAGACACTGAGACAAAGAGGCACAGTGACACAGAGACACTGAGACACTGAGACACAGAGACACTGAGACTCAGAGACACTGAGACACAGAGACACTGAGACTATGAGACACTGAGACACTGAGACACTGAGACTCAGAGACACTGAGACACAGAGACACTGAGGCTCTCAGACACTGAGACACAGAGACACTGAGACACTGAGTCACAGAGACACTGAGACACTGAGACACTGAGACACAGAGACTCTGAGAAACTGAGGCACAGAGACACTGAGACAATGAGACACTGAGACTCTGAGACACTGAGACTCTGAGACACTGAGACACGGAGACACAGAGACACTGAGACACTGAGACTCTGAGACACAGAGACACAGAGACACTGAGACTCTGGGACTCAGAGACACTGAGACTCAGAGACATTGAGACACAGAGACACTGAGACTCTAAGACACTGAGACACTGAGACACTGAGACACAGAGACCCTGAGACTCATAGACACTGAGACACAGAGACACTGAGACACTGAGACACTGAGACTCAGAGACACTGAGACTCTAAGACACTGAGACACTGAGACACAGAGACCCTGAGACTCAGAGACACAGTGACACAGAGACACTGAGACACTGAGACACAGAGACACTGAGACTCAGAGACACTGAGACACAGAGACACTGAGACTATGAGACACTGAGACACTGAGACACTGAGACACTGAGACTCAGAGACACTGAGACACAGAGACACTGAGACTCTCAGACACTGAGACACAGAGACACTGAGACACTGAGTCACAGAGACACTGAGACACTGAGACTCAGAGACACTAAGGCACAGAGACGCTGAGACACAGAGACACTGAGACACTGAGACTTGCAGAGACACTGAGGCTCTGAGACTCTGAGACTCAGAGACACTGAGACACAGAGACACTGATACACTGACACTCAGAGGCTCAGAGACACTGAGACACTGAGACACTGAGTCTCAGAGACACTGAGACACTGAGACACAGAGTCTCTGAGACACTGAGCCACCGAGACGCTGAGACACTGAGACACAGAGACACTGAGACACTGAGACACAGAGACACTGAGACACTTAGACACTGAGACTCTGAGACACTGAGACACTGAGACACTGAGACACAGAGACACTGAGACTCTGACCCACAGAGACACAGAGGCACAGAGACACTGAGACACAGAGACACTGAGACACTGAGACTCTGAGACACAGAGACACTGAGACACAGAGACACTGAGACACTGAGACACTGAGACTCAGAGACACTGAGACACAGAGACGCTGAGACACTGAGACAAAGAGGCACTGAGACACTGAGACACAGTGACACAGAGACACTGAGACACTGAGACACAGAGACTCTGAGACACAGTGACACTGAGACTCTGAGACTCTGAGACTCAGAGACACTGAGACACAGAGACACTGAGACACTGAGACTCAGCGACACTGAGACACAGAGACACTGAGACACAGAGACACTGAGACTCAGAGACACTGAGACTCAGAGACTCTGAGACACAGAGACACTGAGACACTGAGACTCAAAGACACTGAGACACTGAGACACTGAGACTCAGCGACACAGAGACACAGAGACACTGAGACACAGAGACACTGAGACGCTGAGACACTGAGACACAGAGACGCTGAGAGACTGAGACACTGAGACACTGAGACACAGAGAAACTGAGACACTGAGACACCGAGACGCTGAGACACTGAGACACAGAGACACTGAGACACTGAGACACTGAGACACTTAGACACTGAGACTCTGAGACACTGAGACACAGAGACACTGAGACACTGAGACACAGAGACACTGAGACTCTGACCCACAGAGACACTGAGGCACAGAGACACTGAGACACAGAGACACTGAGACTCTGAGACACAGAGACACTGAGACACAGAGACACTGAGACACTGAGACTCAGAGACACTGAGACACAGAGACGCTGAGACACTGAGACAAAGAGGCACTGAGACACTGAGACACAGTGACACAGAGACACTGAGACACAGAGACTCTGAGACACAGTGACACTGAGACTCTGAGACTCTGAGACTCAGAGACACTGAGACACAGAGACACTGAGACACTGAGACTCAGAGACACTGAGACACTGAGACTCAGCGACACTGAGACACAGAGACACTGAGACACAGAGACACTGAGACTCAGAGACACTGAGACTCAGAGACACTGAGACACAGAGACACTGAGACACTGAGACTCAAAGACACTGAGACACTGAGACTCAGCGACACAGAGACACAGAGACACTGAGACACAGAGACACTGAGACGCTGAGACACTGAGACACAGAGACGCTGAGAGACTGAGACACTGAGACACTGAGACACTGAGACACTGAGACACTGAGACTCTGACACACAGAGACACTGAGTCACAGAGACACTGAGACACAGAGACACTGAGACACTGTGACCCAGAGACTCTTAGACACAGAGACACTGAGACTCTGAGACTCAGAGACACTGAGACACAGAGACACTGAGACACTGAGACTCAGAGACACTGAGACACTGAGACTCAGCGACACTGAGACACAGAGACACTGAGAGACAGAGACACTGAGACGCTGAGACACTGAGACACAGAGACGCTGAGACACTGAGACACAGAGACACTGAGACACTGAGACTCTGAGACACTGAGACACAGAGACACTGAGACACTGAGACACTGAGACACAGAGACACTGAGACTCTGACACACAGAGACACTGAGTCACAGAGACACTGAGACATAGAGACACTGAGACACTGAGACTCTGAGATACAGAGACACTGAGACACAGAGACACTGAGACACTGAGACACAGAGACACTGAGACTCAGGGACACTGAGACACAGAGACGCTGAGACACGGAGACACAGAGGCACTGAGACACTGAGACACAGTGACACAGTGCCACTGAGACACTGAGACACTGAGACACTGAGACACAGAGACGCTGAGACACTGTGACACAGAGACACTGATACACTCAGTCACAGATACACTGAGACACAGACACTCTGAGACCCTGAGGCACTGAGACACTGAGACTCTGAGTCACAGAGACACTGAGACACAGAGACACTGAGATACAGAGACTCTGAGACACAGAGACACTGAGACACTGAGACACTGAGTCTATGAGACGCGGAGACACTGAGACTCTGAGACACAGAGACACTGAGACACTGAGACACTGAGACGCAAAGACACTGAGACACAGAGATACTGAGACACTGAGGCACAGAGACACTGAGACACTGAGACACAGAGTCACTGAGACACAGAGACTCACAGACACTGGGACACAGAGACACTGAGACACTTAGGCACTGAGACACAGAGGCACTGAGACACAGAGACACTGAGACTCTGAGATACTGAGACACAGAGACGCTGAGACACTGAGACACAGAGACACTCAGACACTGAGTCACAGAGACACTGAGACACAGAGACACGGAGACTCTGAGACACAGAGACACTGAGACACAGAGACGCAGAGACACTGAGACACTGAGACTCTGAGACACAGAGACAATGAGACACTGAGACACAGAGACACTGAGACACTGAGACTCAGAGACACTGAGACACTGAGACACAGAGACACTGAGACTCAGAGACACTGAGACACAGAGACACTGAGACACTGAGACACTGAGACACTGAGACACTGCGACTCAGAGACACAGAAACACAGAGACACTGAGACTCGGAGACACTGAGACACAGAGACACTGAGACTACAATACACTGAGACACAGAGACACTGAGACACAGAGACACTGAGACTCAGAGACACTGAGAGACTGAGACACTGAGACACAGAGACACTGTGACTCAGAGACACTGAGACACTGAGACTCAGAGACACTGAGACACTGAGACTCAGAGACACTGAGACACAGAGACACAGAGACACTGAGACACAGAGACACTGAGACTATGAGACACTGAGACACAGAGACACTGAGACACTGAGACTCAGAGGTACTGAGACGCAGAGACACTGAGACTCTGAGACACTGAGACAGAGAGACACTGAGACACTGAGTCACAGAGACACAGAGACACTGAGACTCAGAGACACTGAGACACTGAGACTCAGAGACACTAAGGCACAGAGACGCTGAGACACAGAGACACTGAGACACTGAGACTTGCAGAGGCACTGAGGCACTGAGGCTCTGAGACTCTGAGACTCAGAGACACTGAGACACAGAGACACTGAGACACTGACACTCAGAGGCTCAGAGACACTGAGACACTGAGTCACTGAGACTCAGAGACACTGAGACTCTGAGACACAGAGACTCTGAGACACTGAGACACCGAGACTCTGAGACACTGAGACACAGAGACACTGAGACACTGAGACACAGAGACACTGAGACACTTAGACACTGAGGCTCTGAGACACTGAGACACAGAGACACTGAGACACTGAGACACAGAGACAGTGAGACTCTGACCCACAGAGACACTGAGGCACAGAGACACTGAGACACAGAGACACTGAGACACTGAGACTCTGAGACACAGAGACACTGAGACACTGAGACTCAGAGACACAGTGACACAGAGACACTGAGACACTGAGACACAGAGACTCTGAGACACAGAGACACTGAGACTCTGAGACTCTGAGGCTCAGAGACACTGAGACACAGAGACACTGAGACACTGAGACTCAGAGACACTGAGACACTGAGACTCAGCGACACTGAGACAGAGAGACACTGAGACACGGAGACTCAAAGACACTGAGACACTGAGACACTGAGACTCAGCGACACAGAGACACAGAGACACTGAGACACAGAGACACTGAGACGCTGAGACACTGAGACACAGAGACGCTGAGACACTGAGACACAGAGACACTGAGACACTGAGACACTGAGACTCTGAGACACTGAGACACAGAGACACTGAGACACTGAGACACTGAGACTCTTAGACACAGAGACACTGAGTCACAGAGACTCTGAGACTCAGAGACACTGAGACACAGAGACACTGAGACACTGAGACTCAGAGACACTGAGACACTGAGACTCAGCGACACTGAGACACAGAGACACTGAGAGACAGAGACACTGAGACGCTGAGACACTGAGACACAGAGACGCTGAGACACTGAGGCACAGAGACACTGAGACACTGAGACACTGAGACACTGAGACTCAGAGACACTGAGAGACTGAGACACTGAGACACAGAGACACTGTGACTCAGAGACACTGAGACACTGAGACACTGAGACACAGAGACACTGTGACTCAGAGACACTGAGACACTGAGACTCAGAGACACTGAGACACTGAGACTCAGAGACACTGAGACACAGAGACACAGAGACACTGAGACACAGAGACACTGAGACTATGAGACACTGAGACACAGAGACACTGAGACACTGAGACTCAGAGGTACTGAGACGCAGAGACACTGAGACTCTGAGACACTGAGACAGAGAGACACTGAGACACTGAGTCACAGAGACACAGAGACACTGAGACTCAGAGACACTGAGACACTGAGACTCAGAGACACTAAGGCACAGAGACGCTGAGACACAGAGACACTGAGACACTGAGACTTGCAGAGGCACTGAGGCACTGAGGCTCTGAGACTCTGAGACTCAGAGACACTGAGACACAGAGACACTGAGACACTGACACTCAGAGGCTCAGAGACACTGAGACACTGAGTCACTGAGACTCAGAGACACTGAGACACTGAGACACAGAGACTCTGAGACACTGAGACACCGAGACTCTGAGACACTGAGACACAGAGACACTGAGACACTGAGACACTGAGACACTTAGACACTGAGGCTCTGAGACACTGAGACACAGAGACACTGAGACACTGAGACACAGAGACAGTGAGACTCTGACCCACAGAGACACTGAGGCACAGAGACACTGAGACACAGAGACACTGAGACACTGAGACTCTGAGACACAGAGACACTGAGACACTGAGACTCAGAGACACAGTGACACAGAGACACTGAGACACTGAGACACAGAGACTCTGAGACACAGAGACACTGAGACTCTGAGACTCTGAGACTCAGAGACACTGAGACACAGAGACACTGAGACACTGAGACTCAGAGACACTGAGACACTGAGACTCAGCGACACTGAGACAGAGAGACACTGAGACACGGAGACTCAAAGACACTGAGACACTGAGACACTGAGACTCAGCGACACAGAGACACAGAGACACTGAGACACAGAGACACTGAGACGCTGAGACACTGAGACACAGAGACGCTGAGACACTGAGACACAGAGACACTGAGACACTGAGACACTGAGACTCTGAGACACTGAGACACAGAGACACTGAGACACTGAGACACTGAGACTCTTAGACACAGAGACACTGAGTCACAGAGACTCTGAGACTCAGAGACACTGAGACACAGAGACACTGAGACACTGAGACTCAGAGACACTGAGACACTGAGACTCAGCGACACTGAGACACAGAGACACTGAGAGACAGAGACACTGAGACGCTGAGACACTGAGACACAGAGACGCTGAGACACTGAGGCACAGAGACACTGAGACACTGAGACACTGAGACACTGAGACACAGAGATACTGAGACTCTGACACACAGAGACACTGAGTCACAGAGACACTGAGACATAGAGACACTGAGACACTGAGACTCTGAGACACAGAGACACTGAGACTCAGGGACACTGAGACACAGAGACGCTGAGACACGGAGACACAGAGGCACTGAGACACTGAGACACAGTGACACAGTGCCACAGAGACACTGAGACACTGAGACACAGAGACTCTGAGACACAGAGACACTGAGACTCTGAGACACTGAGACGCAGAGACGCTGAGACACTGTGACACAGAGACACTGAGACACTCAGTCACAGAGACACTGAGACACTGAGTCACAGAGACACTGAGACACTGAGACACAGAGACACTGAGACACTGAGACACAGAGACTCTGAGACACTGAGACACAGAGACACTGAGACACTGAGACTCTGAGACACAGAGACACTGAGACACTGAGACTCAGAGACACTGAGACTCTGAGTCACAGAGACACTGAGACACAGAGACACTGAGACACAGAGACACTGAGACGCTGAGACACTGAGACACAGAGACGCTGAGACACTGAGACACAGAGACACTGAGACACTGAGACTCTGAGACACTGAGACACAGAGACACTGAGACACTGAGACACATGGACACTGAGACTCTGACACACAGAGACACTGAGTCACAGAGACACTGAGACATAGAGACACTGAGACACTGAGACTCTGAGACACAGAGACACTGAGACACAGAGACACTGAGTCACTGAGACACAGAGACACTGAGACTCAGGGACACTGAGACACAGAGACGCTGAGACACGGAGACACAGAGGCACTGAGACACTGAGACACAGTGACACAGTGCCACAGAGACACTGAGACACTGAGACTCTGAGACACAGAGACACTGAGAATCTGACACACTGAGACACAGAGACGCTGAGACACTGTGACACAGAAACTCTGAGACACTCAGTCACAGAGACACAGAGACACTGAGTCACAGAGACACTGAGACACTGAGACACAGAGACTCTGAGACACTGAGGCACAGAGACACTGAGACTCTGAGTCACAGAGACACTGAGACACAGAGACACTGAGACACAGAGACTCTGAGACACAGAGACACTGAGACACTGAGACACTGAGACACGGAGACACTGAGACTCTGAGGCACAGAGATACTGAGACACTGAGACACTGAGACGCTAAGACACTGAGACACAGAGATACTGAGACACTGAGGCACAGAGACACTGAGACACTGAGACACAGAGTCACTGAGACACAGAGACTCACAGACACTGGGACACAGAGACACTGAGACACTGAGGCACTGAGACACAGAGACACTGAGACACAGAGACACTGAGACTCTGAGACACTGAGACTCAGAGACGCTGAGACACTGAGACACAGAGACACTGAGACACTGAGTCACAGAGACACTGAGACACAGAGACTCTGAGACACTGAGACACAGAAACACTGAGACACTGAGACACAGAGACACGGAGACTCTGAGACACAGAGTCACTGAGACACAGAGACACAGAGTCACTGGGACACTGAGACACAGAGACACTGAGACACTGAGACTCTGAGACACAGAGACAGTGAGACACTGAGACACAGAGACACTGAGACACTGAGACTCAGAGACACTGAGACACAGAGACACTGAGACACGGAGACACAGAGACACTGAGACTCAGAGACACTGAGACACAGAGACACTGAGACACTGAGACACTTAGGCACAGAGACACAGAGACACTGAGACACTGAGACTCAGAGACACAGAGACACAGAGACACTGAGACTCAGAGACACTGAGACACAGAGACACTGAGACTACAATACACTGAGACACAGAGACACTGAGACACAGAGACCCTGAGTCTCAGAGACACTGAGAGACTGAGACACTGAGACACAGAGATACTGTGACTCAGAGACACTGAGACACTGAGACTCAGAGACACTGAGACACTGAGACTCAGAGACACTGAGACACAGAGACACAGAGACACTGAGACACTGAGACACAGAGACACTGAGACTATGAGACACTGAGACACAGAGACACTGAGACACTGAGACTCAGAGATACTGAGACACAGAGACACTGAGACTCTGAGACACTGAGACAGAGAGACACTGAGACACTGAGTCACAGAGACACAGAGACACTAAGACTCAGAGACACTGAGACACTGAGACTCAGAGACACTAAGGCACAGAGACGCTGAGACACAGAGACTCTGAGACACTGAGACTTGCAGAGGCACTGAGGCTCTGAGACTCTGAGACTCAGAGACACTGAGACACAGAGACACTGAGACACTGACACTCAGAGGCTCAGAGACACTGAGACACTGAGACTCAGAGACACTGAGACACTGAGACACAGAGACTCTGAGACACTGAGACACCGAGACTCTGAGACACTGAGACACAGAGACACTGAGACACAGAGACACTGAGACACTTAGACACTGAGACTCTGAGACATTGAGACACAGAGACACTGAGACACTGAGACACAGAGACAGTGAGACTCTGACCCACAGAGACACTGAGGCACAGAGACACTGAGACACAGAGACACTGAGACACTGAGACTCTGAGACACAGAGACACTGAGACACAGAGACACTGAGACACTGAGACACTGAGACTCAGAGACACTGAGACACAGAGACGCTGAGACACTGAGACACTGAGGCACTGAGACACTGAGACACAGTGACACAGAGACACTGAGACACTGAGACACAGAGACTCTGAGACACAGAGACACTGAGACTCTGAGACTCTGAGACTCAGAGACACTGAGACACAGAGACACTGAGACACTGAGACTCAGAGACGCTGAGACACTGAGACACTGAGACTCAGCGGCACTGAGACACAGAGACACTGAGACACAGAGACACTGAGACGCTGAGACACTGAGACTCAGAGACACTGAGACACAGAGACACTGAGACACGGAGACTCAAAGACACTGAGACACTGAGACACTGAGACTCAGCGACACAGAGACACAGAGACACTGAGACACAGAGACACTGAGACGCTGAGACACTGAGACACAGAGACACTGAGACACAGAGACACTGAGACACTGAGACACTGAGACTCTGAGACACTGAGACACAGAGACACTGAGACACTGAGACACTGAGACACTGAGACTCTTAGACACAGAGACACTGCGTCACAGAGACACTGAGACACAGAGACACTGAGACACTGAGACACAGAGACTCTTAGACACAGAGACACTGAGACTCTGAGACTCTGAGAGTCAGAGACACTGAGACACAGAGACACTGAGACACTGAGACTCAGAGACACTGAGACACTGAGACTCAGCGACACTGAGACACAGAGACACTGAGAGACAGAGACACTGAGACGCTGAGACACTGAGACACAGAGACGCTGAGACACTGAGGCACAGAGACACTGAGACACTGAGACTCTGAGACACTGAGACACAGAGACACTGAGACACTGAGACACTGAGACTCTGACACACAGAGACACTGAGTCACAGAGACACTGAGACATAGAGACACTGAGACACTGAGACTCTGAGACACAGAGACACTGAGACACAGAGACACTGAGACACTGAGTCACAGAGATACTGAGACTCAGGGACACTGAGACACAGAGACGCTGAGACACGGAGACACAGAGGCACTGAGACACTGAGACACTGAGACACAGTGACACAGTGCCACAGAGACACTGAGACACTGAGACACAGAGACTCTGAGACACAGAGACACTGAGACTCTGAGACACTGAGACACAGAGACGCTGAGACACTGTGACACAGAGACACTGAGACACTCAGTCACAGAGACACTGAGACACTGAGTCACAGAGACACTGAGACACTGAGACACAGAGACTCTGAGACACTGAGGCACAGAGACACTGAGACTCTGAGTCACAGAGACACTGAGACACAGAGACACTGAGACACAGAGACTCTGAGACACAGAGACACTGAGACACTGAGACACTGAGACACTGAGACTCTGAGACACAGAGACACTGAGACTCTGAGACACAGAGACACTGAGACACACAGACACTGAGACACTGAGACACTGAGACACAGAGACGCTGAGACACTGAGACACAGAGATACTGAGACACTGAGGCACAGAGACACTGAGACACTGAGACACAGAGTCACTGAGACACAGAGACTCTGAGACACTGGGACACAGAGACACTGAGACACTGAGGCACTGAGACACAGAGACACTGAGACACAGAGACACTGAGACTCTGAGACACTGAGACACAGAGAAGCTGAGACACTGAGACACAAGAAACTGAGACACTGAGTCACAGAGACACTGAGACACTGAGACACAGAGACTCTGAGACACTGAGACACAGAAACACTGAGACACTGAGACACAGAGACACGGAGACTCTGAGACACAAAGACACTGAGACACAGAGACACTGGGACACTGAGACACAGAGACACTGAGACACTGAGACACAGAGACACTGAGACACTGAGACACTGAGTCTCAGAGACACTGAGGCACAGAGACACTGAGACACTGAGACACAGAGACTCTGAGACTCAGAGACACTGAGACACAGAGACACTGAGACACTGAGACTCAGAGACGCTGAGACACTGAGACACTGAGACTCAGCGGCACTGAGACACAGAGACACTGAGACACAGAGACACTGAGACGCTGAGACACTGAGACTCAGAGACACTGAGACACAGAGACACTGAGACACGGAGACTCAAAGACACTGAGACACTGAGACACTGAGACTCAGCGACACAGAGACACAGAGACACTGAGACACAGAGACACTGAGACGCTGAGACACTGAGACACAGAGACACTGAGACACAGAGACACTGAGACACTGAGACACTGAGACTCTGAGACACTGAGACACAGAGACACTGAGACACTGAGACACTGAGACACTGAGACTCTTAGACACAGAGACACTGCGTCACAGAGACACTGAGACACAGAGACACTGAGACACTGAGACACAGAGACTCTTAGACACAGAGACACTGAGACTCTGAGACTCTGAGAGTCAGAGACACTGAGACACAGAGACACTGAGACACTGAGACTCAGAGACACTGAGACACTGAGACTCAGCGACACTGAGACACAGAGACACTGAGAGACAGAGACACTGAGACGCTGAGACACTGAGACACAGAGACGCTGAGACACTGAGGCACAGAGACACTGAGACACTGAGACTCTGAGACACTGAGACACAGAGACACTGAGACACTGAGACACTGAGACTCTGACACACAGAGACACTGAGTCACAGAGACACTGAGACATAGAGACACTGAGACACTGAGACTCTGAGACACAGAGACACTGAGACACAGAGACACTGAGACACTGAGTCACAGAGATACTGAGACTCAGGGACACTGAGACACAGAGACGCTGAGACACGGAGACACAGAGGCACTGAGACACTGAGACACTGAGACACAGTGACACAGTGCCACAGAGACACTGAGACACTGAGACACAGAGACTCTGAGACACAGAGACACTGAGACTCTGAGACACTGAGACACAGAGACGCTGAGACACTGTGACACAGAGACACTGAGACACTCAGTCACAGAGACACTGAGACACTGAGTCACAGAGACACTGAGACACTGAGACACAGAGACTCTGAGACACTGAGGCACAGAGACACTGAGACTCTGAGTCACAGAGACACTGAGACACAGAGACACTGAGACACAGAGACTCTGAGACACAGAGACACTGAGACACTGAGACACTGAGACACTGAGACTCTGAGACACAGAGACACTGAGACTCTGAGACACAGAGACACTGAGACACACAGACACTGAGACACTGAGACACTGAGACACAGAGACGCTGAGACACTGAGACACAGAGATACTGAGACACTGAGGCACAGAGACACTGAGACACTGAGACACAGAGTCACTGAGACACAGAGACTCTGAGACACTGGGACACAGAGACACTGAGACACTGAGGCACTGAGACACAGAGACACTGAGACACAGAGACACTGAGACTCTGAGACACTGAGACACAGAGAAGCTGAGACACTGAGACACAAGAAACTGAGACACTGAGTCACAGAGACACTGAGACACTGAGACACAGAGACTCTGAGACACTGAGACACAGAAACACTGAGACACTGAGACACAGAGACACGGAGACTCTGAGACACAAAGACACTGAGACACAGAGACACTGGGACACTGAGACACTGAGACACTGAGACACAGAGACACTGAGACACTGAGACACTGAGTCTCAGAGACACTGAGGCACAGAGACACTGAGACACTGAGACACAGAGACTCTGAGACTCAGAGACACTGAGACACAGAGACACTGAGACACTGAGGCACAGAGACACTGAGACACTGAAACTCAGAGACACAGAGACACAGAGACACTGAGACACTGAGACACTGAGACTCAGAGACACTGAGACACAGAGACACTGAGACACTGAGACACAGAGACTCTGAGACTCAGAGACACTGAGACACAGAGACACTGAGACACTGAGGCACAGAGACACAGAGACACTGAGACACTGAGACTCAGAGACACAGAGACACAGAGACACTGAGACTCAGAGACACTGAGACACAGAGACACTGAGACTACAATACACTGATACACAGAGACACTGAGACACAGAGACCCTGAGACTCAGCGACACTGAGACCCTGAGACACTGAGACTCTGTGACTCAGAGACACTGAGACACTGAGACTCAGAGACACTGAGACACTGAGACACTGAGACTCAGAGACACTGAGACACAGAGACACAGAGACACTGAGACACTGAGACACAGAGACACTGAGACTATGAGACACTGAGACACAGAGACACTGAGACACTGAGACTCAGAGATACTGAGACACAGAGACACTGAGACTCTGAGACACTGAGACAGAGAGACACTGAGACACTGAGTCACAGAGACACTGAGACACTGAGACTCTGAGACACAGAGACACTGAGACACAGAGACACTGAAACACTGAGACACTGAGACTTAGAGACACTGAGACACAGAGACAATGAGACACTGAGACTCTGAGACACAGAGACACTGAGACACAGAGACACTGAGACACTGAGACACAGAGACACTGAGACACTGAGACTCTGAGACACAGAGACACTGAGACACAGAGACACTGAGACTCTGAGACACAGAGACACTGAGACACAGAGACACTGAGACACTGAGACACTGAGACTCTGAGACACAGAGACACTGGGACACAGAGACACTGAGACACAGAGACACAGAAACCCTGAGACACAGAGACACAGAGACACTGAGACACTGTGACTCAGAGACACTGAGACACAGAGACACTGAGACTCAGAGACACTGAAACACAGAGACACTGAGACACTGAGACATTGAGACTCAGAGACACTGAGACACAGAGACACTGAGACACTGAGGCACAGAGACACAGAGACACTGAGACACTGAGACTCAGAGACACTGAGACTCAGAGACACTGAGACACTGAGACTCTAAGACACTGAGACACAGAGACACTGAGACACAGAGACCCTGCGACTCAGAGACACTGAGACACAGAGACACTTAGACACTGAGACACAGAGACACTGAGACTCAGAGACACTGAGACACTGAGACACTGAGACTCAGAGACACTGAGACGCAGAGACACAGAGACACTGAGACACAGAGACACTGAGACACTGAAACACAGAGACACTGAGACTCAGAGACTATGAGACACTGAGATACAGAGACACAGAGACACTGAGACTCTGAAACACAGAGACACTGAATCACAGAGACACTGAGACACTGAGACACTGAGACTCTTAGTCACAGAGACACTGAGACTCTGAGACTCTGAGACTCAGAGACACTGAGACACAGAGACACTGAGACACTGAGACTCAGAGACACTGAGACACTGAGACTCAGCGACACTGAGACACAGAGACACTGAGAGACAGAGACACTGAGACGCTGAGACACTGAGACACAGAGACACTGAGACACTGAGACACTGAGGCACAGAGACACTGAGACACTGAGACACTGAGTCGCAGAGACACTGAGACATAGAGACACTGAGACACTGAGACTCTGAGACACAGAGACACTGAGACACAGAGACACTGAGACACTGAGACACTGAGACTCAGGGACACTGAGACACAGAGACGCTGAGACACGGAGACACAGAGGCACTGAGACAATGAGACACAGTGACACAGTGCCACAGAGACACTAAGACACTGAGACACAGAAACCCTGAGACACAGAGACACAGAGACACTGAGACACTGAGACACTGTGACTCAGAGACACTGAGACACAGAGACACTGAGACTCAGAGACACTGAAACACAGAGACACTGAGACACTGAGACACAGAGACATTGAGACTCAGAGACACTGAGACACAGAGACACTGAGACACTGAGGCACAGAGACACAGAGACACTGAGACACTGAGACTCAGAGACACTGAGACTCAGAGACACTGAGACACTGAGACTCTAAGACACTGAGACACAGAGACACTGAGACACAGAGACCCTGCGACTCAGAGACACTGAGACACAGAGACACAGAGACACTTAGACACTGAGACACAGAGACACTGAGACTCAGAGACACTGAGACACTGAGACTCAGAGACACTGAGACACTGAGACACTGAGACTCAGAGACACTGAGACGCAGAGACACAGAGACACTGAGACACAGAGACACTGAGACACTGAAACACAGAGACACTGAGACTCAGAGACAATGAGACACTGAGATACAGAGACACAGAGACACTGAGACTCTGAAACACAGAGACACTGAATCACAGAGACACTGAGACACTGAGACACTGAGACTCTTAGTCACAGAGACACTGAGACTCTGAGACTCTGAGACTCAGAGACACTGAGACACAGAGACACTGAGACACTGAGACTCAGAGACACTGAGACACAGAGACACTGAGAGACAGAGACACTGAGACGCTGAGACACTGAGACACAGAGACACTGAGACACTGAGGCACAGAGACACTGAGACACTGAGACACTGAGACTCTGACACACAGAGACACTGAGTCGCAGAGACACTGAGACATAGAGACACTGAGACACTGAGACTCTGAGACACAGAGTCACTGAGACACAGAGACACTGAGACACTGAGACACTGAGACTCAGGGACACTGAGACACAGAGACGCTGAGACACGGAGACACAGAGGCACTGAGACAATGAGACACAGTGACACAGTGCCACAGAGACACTAAGACACTGAGACACAGAGACTCTGAGACACAGAGACACTGAGACTCTGAGACACTGAGACACAGAGACGCTGAGACACTGTGACACAGAGACACTGAGACAATCAGTCACAGAGACACTGAGACACTGAGTCACAGAGACACTGAGACACTGAGACACAGAGACTCTGAGACACTGAGGCACAGAGACATTGAGACTCTGAGTCACAGAGACACTGAGACACAGAGACACTGAGACACAGAGACTCTGAGACACTGAGACACTGACACACTGAGACACTGAGACACAGAGACACTGAGACTCAGAGACACAGAGACACTGAGACTCTGAGACACAGAGACACTGAGACACAGAGACACTGAGACACTGAGACACTGAGACTCAGAGACTCTGAGACACTGAGACACAGAGACACAGAGATACTGAGACACTGAGGCCCAGAGACACTGAGACACTGAGACACAGAGTCACTGAGACACAGAGACTCTGAGACACTGGGACACAGAGACACTGAGACACTGAGGCACTGAGTCACAGAGACACTGAGACACAGAGACTTTGAGACTCTGAGACACTGAGACACAGAGACACTGAGACACTGAGACACAGAGACTCTGAGACACTGAGACACAGAGACGCTGAGACACTGAGACACAGTGACTCTGAGACACCGAGACACAGAGACACTGAGACACTGAGACTCTGAGACACAGAGACACAGAGACACAGAGACACTGAGACACTGTGAGAAACACAGCTCACAGTTAAACAATTTAGTCAAGTCAAGTTCTGAAGGAGCAAGATTTTATTTGTCGTTCTTGCAAGACCGGGTGTCTAGTCAAAATAGGCACACCTTACATAGATTTGCAGCACATTTTATACTGTTTTTCAAACATTGTGATGGCTTGTATTGTGTTATTCCCCCTTATTTGGCTGTTAACCTTGTTAACTTTAAACACTGTAAATGGCTTGTATTGTGTCATTCCTTCAATTAACACTCTCTCAACTCCCATTTTGCGCTTAATCTCATCACTGCGGTTATCTGTTTCGTGTATCTGTTTCGGTTATCTGTTATCTGATTCCGGGGAAGTGCCGGAAGATTGGAAAACGGCTAATGTTACGCCGTTGTTTAAGAAGGGTGCCAGGCAAAAGGCGGGGAATTATAGGCCGGTTAGTTTAACGTCTGTGGTAGGTAAAATGTTAGAATCCATCATTAAGCAGGAAATTGCGAGGCATCTTGAAGGGAATTGCTTGATAGGGCGGACGCAACACGGTTTCATTAAAGGGAAGTCGTGTCTGACAAATTTACTGGAGTTCTATGAGGATGTGTCTAGGGCAGTGGATAGAGGAGAGCTGGTGGATGTGGTCTTTCTGGATTTTCAGAAGGCGTTTGACAAGGTACCTCACAAGAGGTTATTGCAGAAGGTCAGGGGACATGGAGTTGGGGGTAGGGTGTTAGCGTGGATAGAGGATTGGTTGTCAAATAGGAGGCAGAGAGTGGGGGTCAATGGGTGCTATTCGGATTGGCGGATGGTGACTAGTGGGGTGCCCCAGGGGTCGGTGCTGGGGCCTCAGCTATTTACCATTTATATAGATGATCTGGAGGAGGGAACCGAGTGCAGGGTGTCGAAATTTGCTGATGACACCAAGATTGGGGGAACGGCAAATTGTGCGGAGGGTGTGGAGAGTCTGCAGAAGGATCTAGATAGGCTGGGCGAATGGGCCAGGAAATGGCAAATGGAATTTAATGTTGGCAAGTGTGAGGTGGTCCACTTTGGTAGGAAGAATGGTAGGAAGGACTATTACTTACGGGGCGAAAAACTGCAGCAGGCGACGGTGCAGAGGGACCTCGGGGTCCTTGTGCATGAATCGCAAAAACCCAGCTTGCAGGTGCAGCAGGTGGTCAGGAAGGCGAATGGGATGCTGGCCTTCATAGCGAGGGGGATTGAATATAAAAGTAGGGAGGTCTTGCTGCAGCTGTATAGGGCATTGGTGAGGCCGCAGCTGGAGTACTGTGTGCAGTTTTGGGCGCCGCACCTGCGCAAGGATATTTTGGCCCTGGAGGGAGTGCAGAGGAGGTTTACTAGGCTGATACCGGAGTTGAGGGGATTGAGCTATGAGGAGAGGCTGAATAAACTAGGCTTGTACTCGTTAGAGTTTAGAAGAATGAGGGGAGATCTCATTGAGACGTATAAGATGATGAATGGGATGGATAGGATAGAGGTGGAGAGACTCTTCCCGCTCAAAAAAGACAGTAGGACTAGGGGGCACAGCCTCAAGATAAAGGGGAGGCGGTTTAGAACGGAGTTGAGGAGGAACTTCTTCACTCAAAGGGTGGTGAATCTCTGGAATTCTCTGCCCGTTGAAGTGGTGGAGGCTGCCTCGCTAAATATTTTTAAGAAGCGGGTTGATGGGTTTTTGATAAGAGAGGGGATTAAGGGTTATGGGGAGAGGGCGGGAAAGTGGAACTGAGCCACGACAGATCAGCCATGATCTTATTGAATGGCGGGGCAGGCTCGAAGGGCTAGATGGCCTACTCCTGCTCCTATTTCTTATGTTCTTATGTTCTTATGTAACCTAGTTAACTGTCTGTCATGTGCCTCCCCCTTTCTGTATGCTGCTGAACTCGTCCATCACTGCTGATTGTACTGTTAGCTCTTGCAGCCTTAAAAATTACACTACTTCTCACAATCCCCCCTTTTCTTTTTACTGTCTGTAATTTTTCACTAGCATCCCTTTTTCCAGGTTTAGTCCAGATATGCGCGAGTAGGTTGTTCCAGTTTGGCTAACATACTATTCACTTGCTCGTCCCAATCTTATATAATTTATCCAATCTACGTTCTTATTTATTGTTACCCACCAAAACAAGGATTCAAACCCAGCTGTAATCTGATTTCGAGCTTTAAATTCATCTGGAACTCCCCGAGGCACTCCTATGGGATCTAGATATATCTTTTCATCAAAAGAAATTCCTATCACTGATCTCTTGTTTTTCCTGATCCTTTTGATTTTTCAAATGCCAGGGTAAATGGTATAGCCAATTGGACAATTGCACATGTACCTTTCCACTGAGTGGGTAGAGTTGGCCTCAGTACCCTTCCTCCACAATACCACCATATATCTGCTCTGGGGATTTTCAATGATGAATAGTTCCCTCCCATTCCGTTCTCTGTAATGCTCCTGACCTCTGAGCATGATTCTAACTCCCCCATATTATGAGTTAACTCTGCCCTTTGTCGGTTCACACATGAAGTGTGATTCACAACGGCAGTGAGAAACTGAGGGGGAGTTTTTAAGTTCTTTGCTTCCACAGGAGGGAACATCAGGGATGTGCAGTTCGGGTTGCCCCATGCTTCCTTTTCTTGATACAGGGCTAACATGCACTCCATACCTCTTCTGTCGCGTTTCCATCCCAGAGGGAAGGGTACTATTTGGGCCACTGGCTTCCCAGACGCACAGGCATAGCAATTGCTTTTATTTAAGCTTTTTACAGTGTATTTGACCCATTCTACCCAGGCATTAGTCTCCTCATACCCAGTCTCTATTTCAAGGATTTGTTTTAGGTTGTTTACTTCGACCACTCTTACTGCCCTTGGGTCGTTTTGGGGAACCTTATCATTCTAGTCAGGTGTTTTCAAATTTTTATCTACATAGATTCGGAAACAACATTTCAATTTGCTATCTTTTCCTCCCTCCTTTACCCTAATTCCAAATACTGCCTGGTGCAATTGTTGGTCCCTGGTCCAGTTACCTGTAAAGAAGGGCCCACCAGCTATGGAGTACCGGGAGAGGTTCTTAGGATCTAAGACTGGACTGCTCATTTTTTTTTTCAGTCCATTTGGTCCCTATAAGATTGTATTCCTTATCTAGGCATTCTGATCTTGGCTGCATATGTTTCTGATGAAGGGATATTATGGAAGGGAGTTTACCCCAAGGACACTTTCCGTCGGCATAAAATTGTAAGGATTCTACCGAATATTTTTGCTGGCTCACCAGATCCCCACATATTACCAAAGAACACAGGTCTGTCTCTACTACCTGTGTTGTAGTGAGATCCAGAACCGTAACTGAGCTCATAGTGTTTCCCTTGTCCTCTTCTAACTTATCTGAATTATATCCCATACTTGTAAGTACTCTCTTGGACAAGAGGAAGGAAAGCATTATCCAGGTTACCCCTTCCATTCTATCCCTTTCTCGTTACCTTTTAGGAGAGAACTTAATTCAAAACAGTTCCTTTCCCGCGCTCACGCCGCAACTAAAAATTGATTATTTAGAGTCTTTTAAATTTCAGCTTCAAAGGTTCTTCAGTCAGTTTGACCATCCACGTGTTGGAATTATCTGGAGTTTTTACCAGTCCCTTGATTATAGTATGATGTGTCCACCCCTTTTCAGCAGTCCTGATTACTGTCTCAGTTGTTAGGAGTGCTTGATATGGTTCCTCCCATTCCGGTTGCAGCTTAGTTTCTTTCCATGACTTTACCAGGACCCAATCTCCTGGTTGAATTGTATGTACCGTGAAGTCGAGGGCTGGAGTCTGCGACAATAATCCTTGTTTCCTAAGGGAAGATATCGAGGAGGACAGGCCCAGTATATATTTCTTTACAAATTGATCATTCATTTCAGGAACCGGTAACTCCCTGACTGCCCCCATATAAGGTAGTCCAAATAGCATTTCATAGGGGGATAAACCCAAATCCTTTCGAGGAGCTGTACAAATACGCAAAAGTGCTTTTGGTAAGCACTTAGTCCAAGGGAGTTTCGTTTCTATTATCAGCTTAGATCCTCTGTCCACTTTAAAACATTAGGTTCTTCTTCTAACAGTTTCAAATATAGTTGTTTAGTTTTCTGTGCGTACCCTTTGATCCACAATCTACAGTATCCTACTAATCCCAAGAACCTCCTAAGTTCCTTTTTAGTCCATAGTATATTTAGATCTAGGATTCCTTGTATTCTTTCTGGATCTATTCTTCTCCTTCCCTCACTGATTAGGTGTCCAAGGTATTTAACTTCCTTCTCTACGTACTGCAGCTTTTTCTTTGACACCCTGAATCCCTGTTGTCCCAGATAATTCAATAAGCTATTTGTGGCTTCTATTACCTTTTCCTTTCCTCCTCCTGTTACTAGTAGGTCATCTACATATTGTAGTAACGTGATTTCATCAGGCTTTTTAAATCTTTCTAACACCTGCTCTAAGACTTGACCGAAAAGATTTGGGGACTCTGTGAACCCCTGTGGGAGCACTGTCCACCTGAACTGCTGTTTCCGTCCTGTGATAGGATTTTCCCACTCAAAAGCAAATAAGTCTCGACTTTCTTCCACCAGTGGGCATGTCCAAAATGCATCTTTTAGGTCCACTACACTGAACCATCCGTGATCAGGAGGAATCTTGCTTAATAAAATATAAGGATTAGGGACAATGGGGTGTCGCATCGTCACTATCTGGTTCAGGGCCCTTAGGTCCTGTACCAGGCGGTACGTTCCCTCAGGCTTCTTTACAGGCAATATAGGGGTATTATAAGGGGACATGCAGGGTTCTAACAGTCCATCTCTAACCAATCCTTCAATTACTGGCTGTAATCCTTTTTTTCCTTGCAAAGGTATAGGGTATTGCTTAACACACACCGTCTCTCCTTTTTTTTAAATTTATTTGCAGAGGAGGAGCGTCTAATCCCCCTCGGTTTCCTTCCCCTGCCCAGACTATCGGGTCTATTTGCTGTTCCTGTCCGTCTGTTAATACTGCCGGGGTAGGGAGGTGATGTCCCTCTGCAGTAGTCTTCTAACACTTGGTTTTGTTTCTCCAGTTCCCTTACTCTGAATTCTAATTCCTTAATCTTTTTTATCCCCACTCCACTTCTTAGTGGAAGTGACTACTTGTTCAATTACTCCAGCTAACTGATGTATTAACAATACTGCTATTTTCTTTGTTTGGTTTCTCTTTTCTAACTCTCTAATCTGTGATTCTGACGTTTTAATTTTCTCCTTGTCGTCAGCCCAATATTTTTTTACCCAAGACTGAGATGTGTTCAATTAATCTGGTTTAAACCTGTTCAATTAATTCGAACTAAGAGAATTCCAATTTTCTTAGTTCTGTCCTTTTTTTTTTCAATCATTTCCATTGTTGATCTAGTGGGTGAAATGGATCCCACCCCTAGGTCGCTCTTATCACAGTCCGGTGATACCTATCAGGGGTGATCAGTCCCCTCCGTACCACCGCTTACACTCGTGAGCTTACACCTTTAAGCTCACACTATTAAGCCGGCTTTCCCTTCTACTCCGGCGATCTCTCAGACAGATTCTTTCTTACTCACGTCTGAACACCACATCCCAGGCATCCTTCTCTAGCCTTTACACCCACTTCAAACTCCTGAGCTTTGCGTAGGGGGCTACCCCTCTTAACAACTGGTCTAGGGCTAGATGTAAAGACAGATGCCTCCTTGTCTGTACGTGCTCAGCTCAGACCTCTCACACACACTCACACTTTTTCATCACAGATGAGCACCTACTGTACTTTGATTCACTCCCTTAAATTTGGTAATCTGTTCCGGAGCTCCAGTTGTGGCCATTCAACCGGACCCGTAAACAGATCCCAGGTTTCGGCACCAATCCTTGTAGGTAAAGATACCTCTGAGACTAATTGTGAGTCAAAGTACAGCAGTTTAATTAACTAAAGCCTGATTCAGAAAATCCAAAATAAGATTTATTTTTATCGCCATTAAATATCCTCACTAAATCAAGACCCTTGCACCTTCTTACAATTCTGGTACAATAAAACAAAACATCATGTGGGGACACATGACATAGGGAGATTAAGGGAAGGGGATATTAAGCAAAGATTTATGGAGTTGGGGTGGAAACTCAAGGCGAAGTCAGAAAGAGTAGTTATATCTGGACTCTTGCCTGTGCCACGGGATAGTTTAGAGAGGAATAGGGAGAGGGAAAGTTTGAACTCGTGGCTGAGGGGATGGTGCAGGAGGGAGGGGTTCAGGTACTTGAGCAATTGGGGCTCATTCTGGGGAAGGTGGGACCTCTATAAGAGGGATGGTCTACACCTGAACCAGAGGGGAATCAATATCCTGGGGAGTAAATTTGCAAAAGAGATGCAGGAAGGTTTAAACTGATTCGGAGGGGGGGAGGGATAGTGAGGAAAGGGGGTGAAAGTGAGGGGGGTATAGTTGGGGAATGCAAGGCACGGCATAGTGGGGGTGGGGCGGAGCAGGGTTTGAAATGCGTGTACTTTAATGCGAGGAGTATTCGCAATAAAGTGGATGAACTTGCAGCGTGGATCAGTACCTGGGACTTTGATGTTGTGGCCATTTCTGAGACTTGGATAGAGCAGGGTCAGGAATGGATGTTGCAGGTTCCGGGGTACAAATGCTTTAGTCGGAGTAGAGAAGAAGGTAGAAGGGGGGGTGGGGTAGCATTGCTAGTCAAGGACTGTATCACAGTGTCGGAGAGAAAGTTTGATGAGGACTTGTCAGTTGAGGTAGTATGGGCGGAGATTAGAAATAGGAGAGGAGAGGTCACCCTGTTGGGAGTCTTTTATAGACCTCCTAAAAGTTCTAGAGAGGTTGAGGAAAGGATTGCGGAGACAATCCTGGTTAGGAGTGAAAGTAATAGGGTAATTGTTATGGGGGACTTTAACTTTACGAATATTGATTGGAGTTGCTATAGTTCTAGCTCGCTAGAGGGGTCAGTGTTTGTACAGAGTGTGCAGGAAGGTTTTTTGTCTCAGTATGTAGACAGGCCAACTAGAGGTGAGGCTATATTGGATTTGGTGCTGGGAAATGAGCCAGACCAGGTGCTAGACTTGGAAGTTGGTGTGCATTTTGGTGATAGTGACCACAATTCGGTTACGTTCACCTTAGTGATGGGAAGAGATAGGCATGAACCTCGGGTCAGCAATTTTAGCTGGGGTAAGGGCGATTATGAGGCTATCAGGAGTGAGTTAGGAAGCATGGATTGGATTAGGGGATTACAGGGACTGGGAACGTCTGAAATGTGGAGTTTTTTCAAGGAGCAGCTACTGCGAGTCCTTGATAGGTATGTCCCTGTCAGGCATGGTGGATTTGGTAGATCTAGGGAACCGTGGTGCACTAAAAGAGTTGAGTCGATGGTTAAAAAGAAAAAGGAGGCTTATGTTCGGATGAGATTGGAGGGCTCAGATAGTGCACTAGAAAGCTTTAGATTGGCTAGGAGGGAGTTGAAGAGTGAGTTGAGAAGGGCTAAAAGAGGACATGAGAAGACTTTGGCTGATAGGATTAAGGAGAATCCTAAGGCGTTCTATAAGTATGTCAAGAACAGAAGGTTGGTCAGGGCAAGATTAGGGCCAGTTACAGACAGCAGGGGGAAGTTGTGTGTGGAACCGGAGGAGATTGGAGAAGTATTGAACCAATATTTCTCTTCGGTGTTCACGCAGGGGGACATGAATATAGCTGAAGAGGACATTGGGTTGCAGGGGTGTAAAATAGACAGTATTACGGTTGATAAAGGGGATGTGCTGGAAATTCTTGAGGGGCTGAAAATAGATAAGTCCCCTGGTCCGGATGGGATCTACCCTAGGATTCTCTGGGAGGCTAGAGAGGTGATTGCAGAGCCTCTGGCTCTGATCTTCAGGTCGTCATTGGTCTCTGGTGTAGTCCCGGAGGATTGGAGGATAGCGAATGTTGTCCCATTGTTTAAGAAGGGGAACAGAGACTTTGCCGGGAATTATAGACCGGTGAGTCTTACTTCTGTTGTGGGCAAGGTTTTAGAAAAAATTATTAGGGATAGGATTTATAGTTATTTGGAGTGTAATGAATTGATTAGAAATAGTCAGCATGGTTTTGTAGCGGGTAGGTCGTGCCTTACTAACCTTATTGAGTTTTTTGAGAAGGTGACCAAAGAGGTGGATGGGGGCAAGGCAGTTGACGTGGTATACATGGATTTTAGTAAGGCGTTCGATAAGGTTCACCATGGTAGGCTTCTGCAGAAAATGCAGATGTATGGGATTGTGGGTAATCTAGGAAGTTGGATCAGGAATTGGCTATCAGATAGGAGACAGAGGGTGGTGGTGGATGGTAAATATTCATCATGGAGTACAGTTACGAGTGGTGTGCCTCAGGGATCTGTTTTGGGGCCACTGTTGTTTGTAATTTTTATTAATGATCTGGATGAGGGTATAGTTGGGTGGATTAGTAAATTTGCTGATGACACCAAAATTGGAGGTGTGGTAGATTGTGAGGAAGGGTGTCATAGTCTGCAGGGAGACTTAGATAGGTTGCAGAGCTGGGCCGAGAGGTGGCGGATGGAATTTAATGCGGAGAAGTGTGAGGTAATTCACTTTGGTAGGAGCAACAGATGTGTCGAGTATAGGGCTAACGGGAGGACTTTGAACAGTGTGGATGAACAGAGGGATCTAGGTGTGTGTGTACATAGATCCCTGAAAGTTGGGAATCAAGTAGATAAGGTAGTTAAGAAGGCGTACGGTGTATTGGCGTTTATTGGTAGGGGGATTGAATTTAGGAGTCGCAGTGTAATGTTGCAACTGTACACTACTCTAGTGCGGCCGCACTTGGAGTACTGTGTGCAGTTCTGGTCCCCGCATTACAAGAAGGATGTGGAGGCGTTGGAGAGGGTGCAGAGGAGGTTTACTAGGATGGTGCCTGGTATGGTGGGCAGGTCCTATGAGGAGAGACTGAGGGATTTAGGGTTGTTTTCGTTGGAAAGAAGGCGGCTAAGAGGGGATCTTATTGAAACATATAAGATGATTAGAGGTTTAGATAGGGTGGATAGTGATAGCCTTTTTCCTCGGATGGAGAAAGCTAGCACGAGGGGGCATGGCTTTAAATTAAGGGGGGGTAGCTACAGGACGGATGTCAGGGGTAGGTTCTTTACCCAGCGGGTGGTGAGGGATTGGAATGCCCTGCCTGCTGCAGTTGTAAATGCGTCTAGTTTGGGGGCGTTTAAGAGATCTCTGGATAGGTTTATGGACGAAAAGGGATTGGTATAGGCTAGTGGGTCATTGTTTTTGTAACTGGTCGGCGCAACATCGTGGGCCGAAGGGCCTGTTCTGCGCTGTAATGTTCTATGTTCTATGTTCTATGTTCTATCACTTGGAGCACAGATGCACGAAGAAATACTGAAAGCATTCTAATGTGCAATCTACATGTTTAATTATTTCTACAGCTCTGCCTTTGTAACCAACACAGGCAAGTACAAAATCAAATCTACTGTGTGCCTAAATGGTTATCTCTCCTCACAACTTTAAGATGCAATATAATGCCACCTTTCCCACTTGGCAGAATTCAAATTTCTGTCCGATCCCTACATAATTTAGTAAACTTAAAAACTTAAAGCAATTCACTTTGATTGGCTGTATCTATTACATCACATGAGGGTCTCAATTACACAGTTACACCCTCTCTCTCTCTCTCTCTCTGTACCATACAGAGTCAGCCTGCTTGTCTCTTTTTAACCCTTTACTGATGGGAGCTCACTGGCCTCTAATAAATTTGACCATGTTTGATTCGGGTGCCTCATGTCGTGACAAATCCCTTTCTCTCTCAAACAGTCATATAGTCATGCACAATTCCAAATACATAACCACTATTAGCGTTCTCCCCGCACCTCAGTAAAAGCCCATGTCAGGGTTCCCAGTTCCACTGACATACTTCTCTCTACCTCTTTCTGCTCAGACCAATTGTAGGTCCATCCCATTCATGCTGATCCATCTATATACTTCGTGACCCACCCACAAACTCCAGTGCCTCTAGGGGCACCTCCCTTATTCGACTTTCCTCTGCTCCCTCATCACATAACCTTCCCCGCAGCCCCTAAATTAACATTATCCAGCAACTTGCATGATCAATTCCTTCCTGGGACGCCGGCTGCTTCTGTCTCACATATTTATTAAGAATCTGACAAACCCAATCCTCAACCGAACCGTACTTTGGCCAGAAGACGGACGGACTCCTGATTGGTTCCTTCACCCAAACAAAACACAATATTTCATCATTGTCGTCTTGTTTTTATCCCTAGTACAAGTACTAGTGCCCAAACCTTCCAACATCCTTCCCAACGGACTTTCTGGAGGGATGTTCCCTGGGGCCCCACCCTTTCTCCGCGGATTCCCAGCACCTTTCCCGGGGGACTTTGTCCTACTACCCCCACTTCCCATGGTTTACCTACCACGACCCGGTCGCCAAGGCAATACTTAAAAGTCACTTTTCTTACCTTGGTCCGCAGCGTTGCCCGACCACACGACGGTGCCTATCGTTTCCCACTTACTCGTTCAGAACAACTTTCCTAGGATTCTCAACAGTCAGTGGCAGAGAAGTCCACCGATGAACACCTGGGACCATTCAATTTGGAACGGGACGCGTCTTCCCAGTTGTCACCGGCAACCTCCCTACCAGGGATGTTAGGATCCCGGACGAGCCCCCAATTGTGAGAAACACAGCTCACAGTTAAACAATTTAGTCAAGTCAAGTTCTGAAGGAGCAAGATTTTATTTGTCGTTCTTGCAAGACCGGGTGTCTAGTCAAAATAGGCACACCTTACATAGATTTGCAGCACATTTTATACTGTTTTTCAAACATTGTGATGGCTTGTATTGTGTTATTCCCCCTTATTTGGCTGTTAACCTTGTTAACTTTAAACACTGTAAATGGCTTGTATTGTGTCATTCCTTCAATTAACACTCTCTCAACTCCCATTTTGCGCTTAATCTCATCACTGCGGTTATCTGTTTCATGTAACCTAGTTAACTGTCTGTCATGTGCCTCCCCCTTTCTGTATGCTGCTGAACTCGTCCATCACTGCTGATTGTACTGTTAGCTCTTGCAGCCTTAAAAATTACACTACTTCTCACAACACTGAGACACAGAGACTCAGAGACACTGAGACACAGAGACACTGAGACACTGACACTCTGAGACACAGAGACACTGAGACACAGCGACACTGAGACACTGACACTCTGAGACACAGAGACACTGAGACACTGAGACACAGAGACACTGAGACACTGAGACTCTGAGACACAGAGACACTGGGACACAGAGACACTAAGACACTGAGACACAGAGACTCTGAGACACAGAGACACTGAGACTCTGAGACACTGAGACACAGAGACGCTGAGACACTGTGAAACAGAGACACTGAGACACTCAGTCACAGAGACACTGAGACACTGAGTCACAGAGACACTGAGACACAGAGACTCTGAGACACTGAGGCACAGAGACATTGAGACTCTGAGTCACAGAGACACTGAGACACAGAGACACTGAGACACAGAGACTCTGAGACACAGAGACACTGAGACACTGAGACACAGAGACACTGAGACACTGAGACTCTGAGACACAGAGACACTGAGACACAGAGACACTGAGGCACTGAGACTCAGAGACACTGAGACACTGAGACACAGGGACACTGAGACTATGAGACACTGAGACACAGAGACACTGAGACACTGAGACTCAGAGATACTGGGACACAGAGACACTGAGACTCTGAGACACTGAGACAGAGAGACACTGAGACACTGAGTCACAGAGACACTGAGACACTGAGACACAGTGACTCTGAGACACCGAGACACAGAGACACTGAGACACTGAGACTCTGAGACACAGAGACACTGAGACACAGAGACACTGAGACACTGAGACACAGAGACTCAGAGACACTGAGACACAGAGACAATGTGACACTGAGACTCTGAGACACAGAGACACTGAGACACAGAGACACTGAGACACTGAGACTCTGAGACACAGAGACACTGAGACTCTGAGACACAGAGACACTGAGACACAGAGACACTGAGACACTGAGACACTGAGACACAGAGACACTGGGACACAGAGACACTGAGACACTGAGACAGAGAAACCCTGAGACTCTGAGACACAGAGACACAGAGACACAGAGACACTGAGACACTGAGACTCAGAGACACTGAGACACAGAGACACTGAGACACTGAGACACAGAGACACTGAGACTCAGAGACACTGAGACACAGAGACACTGAGACACTGAGACACTGAGGCACAGAGACACAGAGACACTGAGACACTGAGACACTGAGACAAGGAGACACTGAGACTCAGAGACACTGAGACACTGAGACTCTAAGACACTGAGACACAGAGACACTGAGACACAGAGACCCTGCGACTCAGAGACACTGAGACACAGAGACACTGAGACACTGAGACACTGAGACTCAGAGACACTGAGACACTGAGACTCAGAGACACTGAGACACTGAGACACTGAGACTCAGACACACTGAGACGCAGAGACACAGAGACACTGAGACACAGAGACACTGAGACACTGAAACACAGAGACACTGAGACTCAGAGACACTGAGACACTGAGACACAGAGACACAGAGACACTGAGACACAGAGACACTGAGACTCTGACACACAGAGACACTGAGTCACAGAGACACTGAGACACAGAGACACTGAGACACTGAGACACAGAGACTCTTAGTCACAGAGACACTGAGACTCTGAGACTCTGAGACTCAGAGACACTGAGACACAGAGACACTGAGACACTGAGACTCAGAGACACTGAGACACTGAGACTCAGCGACACTGAGACACAGAGACACTGAGAGACAGAGACACTGAGACGCTGAGACACTGAGACACAGAGACACTGAGACACTGAGACTCTGAGACACTGAGGCACAGAGACACTGAGACACTGAGACACTGAGACACTGAGACTCTGACACACAGAGACACTGAGTCACAGAGATACTGAGACGTAGAGACACTGAGACACTGAGACTCTGAGACACAGAGACACTGAGACACAGAGACACTGAGACACTGAGACACTGAGACTCAGGGACACTGAGACACAGAGACGCTGAGACACGGAGACACAGAGGCACTGAGACACTGAGACACAGTGCCACAGAGACGCTAAGACACTGAGACACAGAGACTCTGAGACACTGACACACTGAGACACTGAGACACAGAGACACTGAGACTCAGAGACACAGAGACACTGAGACTCTGAGACACAGTGACACTGAGACACAGAGACACTGAGACACTGAGACACTGAGACTCAGAGACACTGAGACACTGAGACACAGAGACACAGAGACACAGAGATACTGAGACACTGAGGCACAGAGACACTGAGACACTGAGACACAGAGTCACTGAGACACAGAGACTCTGAGACACTGGGACACAGAGACACTGAGACACTGAGGCACTGAGTCACAGAGACACTGAGACACAGAGACACTGAGACTCTGAGACACTGAGACACAGAGACGCTGAGACACTGAGACACAGAGACTCTGAGACACTGAGACACAGAAACACTGAGACACTGAGACACAGAGACACGGAGACTCTGAGACACAGAGACACAGAGACACAGAGACACTGGGACACTGAGACACAGAGACACTGAGACACTGAGACTCTGAGACACTGAGACACTGAGTCTCAGAGACACTCAGACACAAAGACACTGAGACACTGAGACACAGCGACACTAAGACTCAGAGACACTGAGACACAGATACACTGAGACACTGAGACACTGAGACTCAGAGACACAGAGACACTGAGACACTGAGACTCAGCGACACTGAGACACAGAGACACAGAGACACTGAGACACTGAGACTCAGAGACACTGAGACACAGAGACACTGAGACACTGAGACTCAGAGACACTGAGACACAGAGACACTGAGACACTGAGACACAGAGACACTGAGACTCAGAGACACTGAGACACTGAGACACTGAGACACTGAGGCACAGAGACACAAAGACACTCAGACACTGAGACTCAGAGACACTGAGACTCAGAGACACTGAGACACTGAGACTCTAAGACTCTGAGACACAGAGACACTGAGACCCTGCGACTCAGAGACACTGAGACACAGAGACACTGAGACTCAGAGACACTGAGACACTGAGACACTGAGACTCAGAGACTCTGAGACACTGACACACTGAGACTCAGAGACACTGAGACGCAGAGACACAGAGACACTGAGACACAGAGACACTGAGACACTGAAACACAGAGACACTGAGACTCAGAGGCACTGAGACACTGAGACACAGAGACTCTGAGACGCTGAGACTCAGAGACACTGAGACACTGAGACACAGAGACACTGAGACACTGAGACAGTGAGACTCTGACCCACAGAGACACTGAGGCACAGAGACACTGAGACACAGAGACACTGAGACACTGAGACTCTGAGATACAGAGACACTGAGACACAGAGACACTGAGACTCAGAGACACTGAGACACAGAGACGCTGAGACACTGAGACACAGAGGCACTGAGACACTGAGACACAGTGACACAGAGACACTGAGACACTGAGACACAGAGACTCTGAGACACAGAGACACTGAGACTCTGAGACTCTGAGACTCAGAGGCACTGAGACACAGAGACACTGAGACACTGAGACTCAGAGACACTGAGACACAGAGACACTGAGACACTGAGACTCAGAGACACTGAGACACAGAGACACTGAGACACTGAGACACTGAGACTCAGAGACACTGAGACACTGAGACACTGAGGCACAGAGACACAAAGACACTCAGACACTGAGACACTGAGACTCAGAGACACTGAGACTCAGAGACACTGAGACACTGAGACTCTAAGACTCTGAGACACAGAGACACTGAGACACTGAGACACTGAGACTCAGAGACACTGTGGCACAGAGACACTGAGACACTGAGGCACAGAGACACAGAGACACTGAGACACTGAGACTCAGAGATACAGAGACACAGAGACACTGAGACTCAGAGACACTGAGACACAGAGACACTGAGACTACAATACACTGAGACACAGAGACACTGAGACACAGAGACCCTGAGACTCAGAGACACTGAGACACTGAGACACAGAGACACTGAGACACTGAGACTCAGAGACACTGAGACACAGAGACACAGAGACACTGAGACACTGAGACACAGAGACACTGAGACTATGAGACACTGAGACACAGAGACACTGAGACACTGAGACTCGGAGATACTGAGACACAGAGACACTGAGACTCTGAAACACTGAGACAGAGAGACACTGAGTCACAGAGACACTGAGACACTGAGACTCTGAGACACAGTGACTCTGAGACACCGAGACACAGAGACACTGAGACAATGAGACACTGCGACTCTGAGACACAGAGACACTGAGACACAGAGACACTGAGACACTGAGATACTGAGACACTGAGACTCTGAGACACAGAGACACTGAGACACAGAGACACTGGGACTCTGAGACACAGAGACACTGAGACACAGAGGCACTGAGACACTGAGAGACAGAGACACTGAGACACTGAGACTCTGAGACACAGAGACACTGGGACACAGAGACACTGAGACACTGAGACACAGAGACCCTGAGACTCTGAGACACAGAGACACTGAGACACAGAGACACAGAGACTATGAGACACTGAGACACTGAGACTCAGAGACACTGAGACACAGAGACACTGAGACACTGAGACTCAGAGACACTGAGACACAGAGACACTGAGACACTGAGACACAGAGACACTGAGACTCAGAGACACTGAGACACAGAGACACTGAGACACTGAGACACTGAGGCACAGAGACACAAAGACACTGAGACACTGAGACACTGAGACTCAGAGACACTGAGACTCAGAGACACTGAGACACTGAGACTCTAAGAGACTGAGACACAGAGACACTGAGACACAGAGACCCTGCGAATCAGAGACACTGAGACACAGAGACACTGAGACACAGAGACACTGAGACTCAGAGACACTGAGACACTGAGACACTGAGACTCAGAGACACTGAGACGCAGAGACACAGAGACACTGAGACACAGAGACACTGAGACACTGAAACACAGAGACACTGAGACTCAGAGACACTGAGACACTGAGACACAGAGACACTGAGACTCAGAGACACTGAGGCACAGAGACACTGAGGCACTGAGACACTGAGACACAGAGACACTGAGGCTCAGAGACACTGAGACTCAGAGACACTGAGACTCAGAGACACAGAGACACTGAGACACAGAGACTCTGAGACACTGAGACACTGAGACTCTGAGACTCAGTGACACTGAGACACTGAGTCTCTGAGACACTGAGACTCAGATACACAGAGACACTGAGTCTCTGAGACATTGAGTCACTGAGACACAGAGACACTGAGACACTGAGACTCAGAGACGCTGAAACACAGAGACACTGAGACACAGAGACACTGAGACACAGTGACACTGAGACTCAGAGACACTGAGACTCAGAGACTCTGAAACACAGAGACACTGAGACTCAGAGACACTGAAACTCAGAGACACTGAGACACAGAAACACTGAGACACAGAGACTCTGAGACTCAGAGACACTGAGACTCAGAGACACTGAGACACAGAGACACTGAGACTCTGAGACACTGTGACACTGAGACACTGAGACTCAGAGACACTGAGACACAGAGACACTGAGACTCTGATACTCTGAGACACTGAGACACTGAGACACAGAGACACTGAAACACTGAGACTCTGAGACACTGAGACACTGAGACACAGAGACACTGAGACTCAGAGACACTGGGACACAGTGACACTGAGACACTGAGACACTGAGACTCTGAGACTCTGAGACACTGAGACACTGAGACACAGAGACACTGAGACACTGAGACTCTGAGACACTGAGACACTGAGACTCAGAGACACTGAGACACAGAGACACTGAGACACTGAGACACCGAGACTCTGAGACACTGAGCCACTGAGACTCTGAGACACTGAGACACTGAGACACTGAGACACAGAGACACTGAGACTCAGAGACACTGAGACACAGAGACACTGAGACACTGAGATACAGAGGCACTGAGACTCTGAGACACTGAGACACAGAGACGCTGAGACACTGAGACACAGAGACACTGAGACTCAGAGACACTGAGACACAGAGACACAGAGACACGGAGACACTGAGACTCTGAGAGACAGAGACACTGAGACTCTGAGACACTGAGACTCTGAGACTCTGAGACACTGAGACACAGAGACCCTGGGACTCTGAGACTCTGAGACACTGAGACACAGAGACACAGAGACACTGAGACTCAGAGACACTGAGACACTGAGACACAGATACACTGAGACACTGAGACACCGAGACACTGAGACACTGAGACACTGAGACTCTGAGACACTGAGACACTGAGACACGGAGACTCTGACACACAGAGACACTGAGTCACAGAGACACTGAAACATAGAGACACTGAGACACTGAGACTCTGAGACACAGTGACAATGAGACACAGAGACACTGAGACTCAGAGACACTGAGACACAGAGACGCTGAGACACGGAGACACAGAGGCACTGAGACTCTGAGACACAGTGACACAGTGCCACAGAGACACTGAGACACTGAGACACAGAGACTCTGAGACACAGAGACACTGAGACTCTGAGACACTGAGACACAGAGACGCTGAGACACTGTGTCACAGAGACACTGAGACACTCAGTCACAGAGACACTGAGACACTGAGTCACAGAGACACTGAGACACTGAGACACAGAGACTCTGAGACACTGAGGCACAGAGACACTGAGACTCTGAGTCACAGAGACAATGAGATACAGAGACACTGAGACACAGAGACTCTGAGACACAGAGACACTGAGACACTGAGACACTGAGACACGGAGACACTGAGACACTGAGACACTGAGACGCTGAGACACTGAGACACAGAGATACTGAGACACTGAGGCACAGAGACTCTGAGACACTGAGACACAGAGTCACTGAGACACAGAGACTCTGAGACACTGGGACACAGAGACGCTGAGACACTGAGACACAGAGACACTGAGACACTGAGACACCGAAACACTGAGACACTGAGACACAGAGACACGGAGACTCTGAGACACAGAGACACTGAGACACAGAGACACAGAGAAACTGGGAAACTGAGACACAGAGACACTGAGACACTGAGACTCTGAGACACAGAGACACTGAGACACTGAGACACAGAGACACTGAGACACTGAGACTCAGAGACACTGAGACACAGAGACACTGAGACACTGAGACACTGAGACTCAGAGACACTGTGGCACAGAGACACTGAGACACTGAGGCACAGAGACACAGAGACACTGAGACACTGAGACTCAGAGATACAGAGACACAGAGACACTGAGACTCAGAGACACTGAGACACAGAGACACTGAGACTACAATACACTGAGACACAGAGACACTGAGACACAGAGACACTGAGACTCAGAGACACTGAGACACTGAGACACAGAGACACTGTGACTCAGAGACACTGAGACACTGAGACTCAGAGACACTGAGACACTGAGACTCAGAGACATTGAGACACAGAGACACAGAGACACTGAGACACTGAGACTATGAGACACTGAGACACAGAGACACTGAGACACTGAGGCTCGGAGATACTGAGACACAGAGACACTGAGACTCTGAGACACTGAGACAGAGAGACACAGAGACACTGAGTCACAGAGACACTGAGACACTGAGACACTGAGACACAGTGACTCTGAGACACCGAGACACAGAGACACTGAGACAATGAGACACTGCGACTCTGAGACACAGAGACACTGAGACACAGAGAAACTGAGACACTGAGACACAGAGATACTGAGACACTGAGACTCTGAGACACAGAGACACTGAGACTCAGAGACACTGAGACTCAGAGACTCTGAAACACAGAGACACTGAGACTCAGAGACACTGAAACTCAGAGACACTGAGACACAGAAACACTGAGACACAGAGACTCTGAGACTCAGAGACACTGAGACTCAGAGACACTGAGACACAGAGACACTGAGACTCTGAGACACTGTGACACTGAGACACTGAGACTCAGAGACACTGAGACACAGAGACACTGAGACTCTGATACTCTGAGACACTGAGACACTGAGACACAGAGACACTGAGACACTGAGACTCTGAGACACTGAGACACTGAGACTCAGAGACACTGAGACACAGAGACACTGAGACACTGAGACACTGAGACACCGAGACTCTGAGACACTGAGCCACTGAGACTCTGAGACACTGAGACACTGAGACACTGAGACACAGAGACACTGAGACTCAGAGACACTGAGACACAGAGACGCTGAGACACTGAGACACAGAGGCACTGAGACACTGAGACACAGTGACACAGAGACACTGAGACACTGAGACACAGAGACTCTGAGACACAGAGACACTGAGACTCTGAGACTCTGAGACTCAGAGGCACTGAGACACAGAGACACTGAGACACTGAGACTCAGAGACACTGAGACACAGAGACACTGAGACACTGAGACTCAGAGACACTGAGACACAGAGACACTGAGACACTGAGACACAGAGACACTGAGACTCAGAGACACTGAGACACTGAGACACTGAGGCACAGAGACACAAAGACACTCAGACACTGAGACACTGAGACTCAGAGACACTGAGACTCAGAGACACTGAGACACTGAGACTCTAAGACTCTGAGACACAGAGACACTGAGACACTGAGACACTGAGACTCAGAGACACTGTGGCACAGAGACACTGAGACACTGAGGCACAGAGACACAGAGACACTGAGACACTGAGACTCAGAGATACAGAGACACAGAGACACTGAGACTCAGAGACACTGAGACACAGAGACACTGAGACTACAATACACTGAGACACAGAGACACTGAGACACAGAGACCCTGAGACTCAGAGACACTGAGACACTGAGACACAGAGACACTGAGACACTGAGACTCCGAGACACTGAGACACAGAGACACAGAGACACTGAGACACTGAGACACAGAGACACTGAGACTATGAGACACTGAGACACAGAGACACTGAGACACTGAGACTCGGAGATACTGAGACACAGAGACACTGAGACTCTGAAACACTGAGACAGAGAGACACTGAGTCACAGAGACACTGAGACACTGAGACTCTGAGACACAGTGACTCTGAGACACCGAGACACAGAGACACTGAGACAATGAGACACTGCGACTCTGAGACACAGAGACACTGAGACACAGAGACACTGAGACACTGAGATACTGAGACACTGAGACTCTGAGACACAGAGACACTGAGACACAGAGACACTGGGACTCTGAGACACAGAGACACTGAGACACAGAGGCACTGAGACACTGAGACACTGAGACTCAGAGACACTGAGACGCAGAGACACAGAGACACTGAGACACTGAAACACAGAGACACTGAGACTCAGAGACACTGAGACACTGAGACACAGAGACACTGAGACTCAGAGACACTGAGGCACAGAGACACTGAGGCACTGAGACACTGAGACACAGAGACCCTGAGGCTCAGAGACACTGAGACTCAGAGACACTGAGACTCAGAGACACAGAGACACTGAGACACAGAGACTCTGAGACACTGAGACACTGAGACACTGAGACTCTGAGACTCAGTGACACTGAGACACTGAGTCTCTGAGACACTGAGACTCAGATACACAGAGACACTGAGTCTCTGAGACATTGAGTCACTGAGACACAGAGACACTGAGACACTGAGACTCAGAGACGCTGAAACACAGAGACACTGAGACACAGTGACACTGAGACTCAGAGACACTGAGACTCAGAGACTCTGAAACACAGAGACACTGAGACTCAGAGACACTGAAACTCAGAGACACTGAGACACAGAGACACTGAGACTCTGAGACACTGTGACACTGAGACACTGAGACTCAGAGACACTGAGACACAGAGACACTGAGACTCTGATACTCTGAGACACTGAGACACAGAGACACTGAGACTCTGAGACACTGAGACACTGAGACACAGAGACACTGAGACTCAGAGACACTGGGACACAGTGACACTGAGACACTGAGACACTGAGACTCTGATACTCTGAGACACTGAGACACAGAGACACTGAGACACTGAGACTCTGAGACACTGAGACACTGAGACTCAGAGACACTGAGACACAGAGACTCTGAGACACTGAGACACTGAGACACCGAGACTCTGAGACACTGAGCCACTGAGACTCTGAGACACTGAGACACTGAGACACAGAGACACTGAGACTCAGAGACACTGAGACACAGAGACACTGAGACACTGAGATACAGAGGCACTGAGACTCTGAGACACTGAGACACAGAGACGCTGAGACACTGAGACACAGAGACACTGAGACTCAGAGACACTGAGACACAGAGACACAGAGACACTGAGACACTGAGACTCTGAGAGACAGAGACACTGAGACTCTGAGACACTGAGACTCTGAGACTCTGAGACACTGAGACACAGAGACCCTGGGACTCTGAGACTCTGAGACACTGAGACACAGAGACACAGAGACACTGAGACTGAGAGACACTGAGACACTGAGACACAGATACACTGAGACACTGAGACACCGAGACACTGAGACACTGAGACACTGAGACTCTGAGACACTGAGACACTGAGACACGGAGACACTGAGACTCTGACACACAGAGACACTGAGTCACAGAGACACTGAAACATAGAGACACTGAGACACTGAGACTCTGAGACGCAGTGACACTGAGACACAGAGACACTGAGACTCAGAGACACTGAGACACAGAGACGCTGAGACACGGAGACACAGAGGCACTGAGACACTGAGACACAGTGACACAGTGCCACAGAGACACTGAGACACTGAGACACAGAGACTCTGAGACACAGAGACACTGAGACTCTGAGACACTGAGACACAGAGACGCTGAGACACTGTGTCACAGAGACACTGAGACACTCAGTCAAAGAGACACTGAGACACTGAGTCACAGAGACACTGAGACACTGAGACACAGAGACTCTGAGACACTGAGGCACAGAGACACTGAGACTCTGAGTCACAGAGTCACTGAGATACAGAGACACTGAGACACAGAGACTCTGAGACACAGAGACACTGAGACACTGAGACACAGAGACACTGAGACACTGAGACACTGAGACGCTGAGACACTGAGACAAAGAGATACTGAGACACTGAGGCACAGAAACTCTGAGACACTGAGACACAGAGTCACTGAGACACAGAGACTCTGAGACACTGGGACACAGAGACACTGAGACACTGAGGCACTGAGACACAGAGACACTGAGACACTGAGACACAGAGATTCTGAGACACAGAGACTCTGAGAAACTGAGACACGGAAACACTGAGACACAGAGACACGGAGACTCTGAGACACAGAGACACTGAGACACAGAGACACAGAGACACAGAGACACTGGGACACTGAGACACAGAGACACTGAGACACTGAGACTCTGAGACACTGAGTCTCAGAGACACTGAGACTCTGAGACACTGAGTCTCAGAGACACTGAGACACAGAGACTCTGGGAAACTGAGACTCAGAGACACTGAGACACAGAGACTCTGAGAAACTGAGACACAGAGACACTGAGACTCAGAGACACTGAGACACAGAGACACTGAGACACTGAGACACTGAGGCACAGAGACACTGAGACACTGAGACACTGAGACTCAGAGACACAGAGACAAAGAGACACTGAGACTCAGAGACACTGAGACACAGAGACAGTGAGACTACAATACACTGAGACACAGAGACACTGAGACACAGAGACCCTGAGACTCAGAGACACTGAGACACTGAGACACTGAGACACAGAGACACTGTGACTCAGAGACACTGAGACACTGAGACTCAGAGACACTGAGACACTGAGACTCAGAGACACTGAGACACAGAGACACAGAGACACTGAGACTATGAGACACTGAGACACTGAGACACTGAGACTCAGAGATACTGAGACACGGAGACACTGAGACTCTGAGACACTGAGACAGAGAGACACTGAGACACTGAGTCACAGAGACACTGAGACACTGAGACACAGTGTCTCTGAGACACCGAGACACAGAGACACTGAGACACAGAGACACTGAGACACTGAGACTCAGAGACACTGAGACACTGAGACTCAGCGACACTGAGACACAGAGACACTGAGAGACAGAGACACTGAGACCCTGAGACACTGAGACACAGAGACGCTGAGACACTGAGACACAGAGACACTGAGACACTGAGTCTCTGAGACACTGAGACACAGAGACTCTGAGACACTGAGACACTGAGACACAGAGACACTGAGACTCTGACACACAGAGACACTGAGTCACAGAGACACTGAGACATAGAGACACTGAGACACTGAGACTCTGAGACACAGAGACACTGAGACACAGAGACACAGAGACACTGAGACACAGAGACACTGAGACACTGAGACACTGAGACTCAGGGACACTGAGACACAGAGACGCTGAGACATGGAGACACAGAGGCACTGAGACACTGAGACACAGTGACACAGTGCCACAGAGACACTGAGACACTGAGACACAGAGACGCTGAGACACTGTGACACAGAGACACTGAGACACTCAGTCACAGAGACACTGAGACACTGAGTCACAGAGACACTGAGACACTGAGACACAGAGACTCTGAGACCCTGAGGCACAGAGACACTGAGACTCTGAGTCACAGAGACACTGAGACACAGAGACACTGAGACACAGAGACTCTGAGACACAGAGACACTGAGACACTGAGATACTGAGACACAGAGACACTGAGACTCTGAGACACAGAGACACTGAGACTCTGAGACACAGAGACACTGAGACACAGAGACACTGAGCCACTGAGACTCTGAGACACTGAGACACTGAGACACTGAGACACAGAGACACTGAGACTCAGAGACACTGAGACACAGAGACACTGAGACACTGAGATACAGAGGCACTGAGACTCTGAGACACTGAGACACAGAGACGCTGAGACACTGAGACACAGAGACACTGAGACTCAGAGACACTGAGACACAGAGACACTGAGACTCTGAGAGACAGAGACACTGAGACTCTGAGACACTGAGACTCTGAGACTCTGAGACACTGAGACACAGAGACCCTGGGACTCTGAGACTCTGAGACACTGAGACACTGAGACACAGAGACACAGAGACACTGAGACTCAGAGACACTGAGACACTGAGACACAGATACACTGAGACACTGAGACACCGAGACACTGAGACACTGAGACACTGAGACTCTGAGACACTGAGACACTGAGACACTGAGACACGGAGACTCTGACACACAGAGACACTGAGTCACAGAGACACTGAAACATAGAGACACTGAGACACTGAGACTCTGAGACTCAGTGACACTGAGACACAGAGACACTGAGACTCAGAGACACTGAGACACAGAGACGCTGAGACACGGAGACACAGAGGCACTGAGACACTGAGACACAGTGACACAGTGCCACAGAGACACTGAGACACTGAGACACAGAGACTCTGAGACACAGAGACACTGAGACTCTGAGACACTGAGACACAGAGACGCTGAGACACTGTGTCACAGAGACACTGAGACACTCAGTCACAGAGACACTGAGACACTGAGTCACAGAGACACTGAGACACTGAGACACAGAGACTCTGAGACACTGAGGCACAGAGACACTGAGACTCTGAGTCACAGAGACACTGAGATACAGAGACACTGAGACACAGAGACTCTGAGACACAGAGACACTGAGACACTGAGACACTGAGACACTGAGACACTGAGACGCTGAGACACTGAGACACAGAGATACTGAGACACTGAGGCACAGAGACTCTGAGACACTGAGACACAGAGTCACTGAGACACAGAGACTCTGAGACACTGGGACACAGAGACACTGAGACACTGAGGCACTGAGACACAGAGACACTGAGGCGCAGAGACACTGAGATTCTGAGACACAGAGACTCTGAGAAACTGAGACACGGAAACACTGAGACACTGAGACACAGAGACACGGAGACTCTTGAGACACAGAGACACTGAGACACAGAGACACAGAGACACAGAGACACTGGGACTCTGAGACACAGAGACACTGAGACACTGAGACTCTGAGACACTGAGTCACAGAGACACTGAGACACAGAGACTCTGAGAAACTGAGACTCAGAGACACTGAGACACAGAGACTCTGAGAAACTGAGACACAGAGACACTGAGACTCAGAGACACTGAGACACAGAGACACTGAGACACTGAGACACTGAGGCACAGAGACACTGAGACACTGAGACACTGAGACTCAGAGACACAGAGACAAAGAGACACTGAGACTCAGAGACACTGAGACACAGAGACAGTGAGACTACAATACACTGAGACACAGAGACACTGAGACACAGAGACAATGAGACACAGAGACACTGAGACTCAGAGACACTGAGACACAGAGACGCTGAGACACGGAGACACAGAGGCACTGAGACTCTGAGACACAGTGACACAGTGCCACAGAGACACTGAGACACTGAGACACAGAGACTCTGAGACACAGAGACACTGAGACTCTGAGACACTGAGACACAGAGACGCTGAGACACTGTGTCACAGAGACACTGAGACACTGAGTCACAGAGACACTGAGACACTGAGACACAGAGACTCTGAGACACTGAGGCACAGAGACACTGAGACTCTGAGTCACAGAGACAATGAGATACAGAGACACTGAGACACAGAGACTCTGAGACAGAGAGACACTGAGACACTGAGACACTGAGACACAGAGACACTGAGACACTGAGACACAGAGATACTGAGACACTGAGGCACAGAGACTCTGAGACACTGAGACACAGAGTCACTGAGACACAGAGACTCTGAGACACTGGGACACAGAGACGCTGAGACACTGAGACACAGAGACACTGAGACACTGAGTCACAGAGACACTGAGACACTGAGTCACAGAGACTCTGAGACACTGAGACACAGAAACACTGAGACACTGAGACACAGAGACACGGAGACTCTGAGACACAGAGACACTGAGACACAGAGACACAGAGAAACTGGGACACTGAGACACAGAGACACTGAGACACTGAGACTCTGAGACACAGAGACACTGAGACACTGAGACACTGAGACACAGAGACCTGAGACACTGAGACTCAGAGACACTGAGACACAGAGACACTGAGACACTGAGACACTGAGACTCAGAGACACTGTGGCACAGAGACACTGAGACACTGAGGCACAGAGACACAGAGACACTGAGACACTGAGACTCAGAGATACAGAGACACAGAGACACTGAGACTCAGAGACACTGAGACACAGAGACACTGAGACTACAATACACTGAGACACAGAGACACTGAGACACAGAGACACTGAGACTCAGAGACACTGAGACACTGAGACACAGAGACACTGTGACTCAGAGACACTGAGACACTGAGACTCAGAGACACTGAGACACTGAGACTCAGAGACACTGAGACACAGAGACACTGAGACACTGAGACTATGAGACACTGAGACACAGAGACACTGAGACACTGAGGCTCGGAGATACTGAGACACAGAGACACTGAGACTCTGAGACACTGAGACAGAGAGACACAGAGACACTGAGTCACAGAGACACTGAGACACTGAGACACTGAGACACAGTGACTCTGAGACACCGAGACACAGAGACACTGAGACAATGAGACACTGCGACTCTGAGACACAGAGACACTGAGACACAGAGAAACTGAGACACTGAGACACAGAGATACTGAGACACTGAGACTCTGAGACACAGTGACACTGAGACACAGAGACACTGAGACTCTGAGACACAGAGACACTGAGACACAGAGGCACTGAGACACTGAGAGACAGAGACACTGAGACTCTGAGACACAGAGACACTGGGACACAGAGACACTGAGACACTGAGACACAGAGACCCTGAGACTCTGAGACACAGAGACACTGAGACACAGAGACACAGAGACTATGAGACACTGAGACACTGAGACTCAGAGACACTGAGACACAGAGACACTGAGACACTGAGACTCAGAGACACTGAGACCCAGAGACACTGAGACACTGAGACACAGAGACACTGAGACTCAGAGACACTGAGACACAGAGACACTGAGACACTGAGGCACAGAGACACAAAGACACTGAGACACTGAGACTCAGAGACACTGAGACTCAGAGACACTGAGACACTGAGACTCTAAGACACTGAGACACAGAGACACTGAGACACAGAGACCCTGCGACTCAGAGACACTGAGACACAGAGACACTGAGACTCAGAGACACTGAGACACTGAGACTCAGAGACACTGAGACACTGAGACACTGAGACTCAGAGACACTGAGACGCAGAGACACAGAGACACTGAGACACTGAAACACAGAGACACTGAGACTCAGAGACACTGAGACACTGAGACACAGAGACACTGAGACTCAGAGACACTGAGGCACAGAGACACTGAGGCACTGAGACACTGAGACACAGAGACCCTGAGGCTCAGAGACACTGAGACTCAGAGACACTGAGACTCAGAGACACAGAGACACTGAGACACAGAGACTCTGAGACACTGAGACACTGAGACACTGAGACTCTGAGACTCAGTGACACTGAGACACTGAGTCTCTGAGACACTGAGACTCAGATACACAGAGACACTGAGTCTCTGAGACATTGAGTCACTGAGACACAGAGACACTGAGACACTGAGACTCAGAGACGCTGAAACACAGAGACACTGAGACACAGAGACACTGAGACACAGTGACACTGAGACTCAGAGACACTGAGACTCAGAGACTCTGAAACACAGAGACACTGAGACTCAGAGACACTGAAACTCAGAGACACTGAGACACAGAGACACTGAGACTCTGAGACACTGTGACACTGAGACACTGAGACTCAGAGACACTGAGACACAGAGACACTGAGACTCTGATACTCTGAGACACTGAGACACAGAGACACTGAGACTCTGAGACACTGAGACACTGAGACACAGAGACACTGAGACTCAGAGACACTGGGACACAGTGACACTGAGACACTGAGACACTGAGACTCTGATACTCTGAGACACTGAGACACAGAGACACTGAGACACTGAGACTCTGAGACACTGAGACACTGAGACTCAGAGACACTGAGACACAGAGACTCTGAGACACTGAGACACTGAGACACCGAGACTCTGAGACACTGAGCCACTGAGACTCTGAGACACTGAGACACTGAGACACAGAGACACTGAGACTCAGAGACACTGAGACACAGAGACACTGAGACACTGAGATACAGAGGCACTGAGACTCTGAGACACTGAGACACAGAGACGCTGAGACACTGAGACACAGAGACACTGAGACTCAGAGACACTGAGACACAGAGACACAGAGACACTGAGACACTGAGACTCTGAGAGACAGAGACACTGAGACTCTGAGACACTGAGACTCTGAGACTCTGAGACACTGAGACACAGAGACCCTGGGACTCTGAGACTCTGAGACACTGAGACACAGAGACACAGAGACACTGAGACTGAGAGACACTGAGACACTGAGACACAGATACACTGAGACACTGAGACACCGAGACACTGAGACACTGAGACACTGAGACTCTGAGACACTGAGACACTGAGACACGGAGACACTGAGACTCTGACACACAGAGACACTGAGTCACAGAGACACTGAAACATAGAGACACTGAGACACTGAGACTCTGAGACGCAGTGACACTGAGACACAGAGACACTGAGACTCAGAGACACTGAGACACAGAGACGCTGAGACACGGAGACACAGAGGCACTGAGACACTGAGACACAGTGACACAGTGCCACAGAGACACTGAGACACTGAGACACAGAGACTCTGAGACACAGAGACACTGAGACTCTGAGACACTGAGACACAGAGACGCTGAGACACTGTGTCACAGAGACACTGAGACACTCAGTCAAAGAGACACTGAGACACTGAGTCACAGAGACACTGAGACACTGAGACACAGAGACTCTGAGACACTGAGGCACAGAGACACTGAGACTCTGAGTCACAGAGTCACTGAGATACAGAGACACTGAGACACAGAGACTCTGAGACACAGAGACACTGAGACACTGAGACACAGAGACACTGAGACACTGAGACACTGAGACGCTGAGACACTGAGACAAAGAGATACTGAGACACTGAGGCACAGAAACTCTGAGACACTGAGACACAGAGTCACTGAGACACAGAGACTCTGAGACACTGGGACACAGAGACACTGAGACACTGAGGCACTGAGACACAGAGACACTGAGACACTGAGACACAGAGATTCTGAGACACAGAGACTCTGAGAAACTGAGACACGGAAACACTGAGACACAGAGACACGGAGACTCTGAGACACAGAGACACTGAGACACAGAGACACAGAGACACAGAGACACTGGGACACTGAGACACAGAGACACTGAGACTCTGAGACACTGAGTCTCAGAGACACTGAGACTCTGAGACACTGAGTCTCAGAGACACTGAGACACAGAGACTCTGGGAAACTGAGACTCAGAGACACTGAGACACAGAGACTCTGAGAAACTGAGACACAGAGACACTGAGACTCAGAGACACTGAGACACAGAGACACTGAGACACTGAGACACTGAGGCACAGAGACACTGAGACACTGAGACACTGAGACTCAGAGACACAGAGACAAAGAGACACTGAGACTCAGAGACACTGAGACACAGAGACAGTGAGACTACAATACACTGAGACACAGAGACACTGAGACACAGAGACCCTGAGACTCAGAGACACTGAGACACTGAGACACTGAGACACAGAGACACTGTGACTCAGAGACACTGAGACACTGAGACTCAGAGACACTGAGACACTGAGACTCAGAGACACTGAGACACAGAGACACAGAGACACTGAGACTATGAGACACTGAGACACTGAGACACTGAGACTCAGAGATACTGAGACACGGAGACACTGAGACTCTGAGACACTGAGACAGAGAGACACTGAGACACTGAGTCACAGAGACACTGAGACACTGAGACACAGTGTCTCTGAGACACCGAGACACAGAGACACTGAGACACAGAGACACTGAGACACTGAGACTCAGAGACACTGAGACACTGAGACTCAGCGACACTGAGACACAGAGACACTGAGAGACAGAGACACTGAGACCCTGAGACACTGAGACACAGAGACGCTGAGACACTGAGACACAGAGACACTGAGACACTGAGTCTCTGAGACACTGAGACACAGAGACTCTGAGACACTGAGACACTGAGACACAGAGACACTGAGACTCTGACACACAGAGACACTGAGTCACAGAGACACTGAGACATAGAGACACTGAGACACTGAGACTCTGAGACACAGAGACACTGAGACACAGAGACACAGAGACACAGAGACACTGAGACACTGAGACACTGAGACTCAGGGACACTGAGACACAGAGACGCTGAGACATGGAGACACAGAGGCACTGAGACACTGAGACACAGTGACACAGTGCCACAGAGACACTGAGACACTGAGACACAGAGACGCTGAGACACTGTGACACAGAGACACTGAGACACTCAGTCACAGAGACACTGAGACACTGAGTCACAGAGACACTGAGACACTGAGACACAGAGACTCTGAGACCCTGAGGCACAGAGACACTGAGACTCTGAGTCACAGAGACACTGAGACACAGAGACACTGAGACACAGAGACTCTGAGACACAGAGACACTGAGACACTGAGATACTGAGACACAGAGACACTGAGACTCTGAGACACAGAGACACTGAGACTCTGAGACACAGAGACACTGAGACACAGAGACACTGAGCCACTGAGACTCTGAGACACTGAGACACTGAGACACTGAGACACAGAGACACTGAGACTCAGAGACACTGAGACACAGAGACACTGAGACACTGAGATACAGAGGCACTGAGACTCTGAGACACTGAGACACAGAGACGCTGAGACACTGAGACACAGAGACACTGAGACTCAGAGACACTGAGACACAGAGACACTGAGACTCTGAGAGACAGAGACACTGAGACTCTGAGACACTGAGACTCTGAGACTCTGAGACACTGAGACACAGAGACCCTGGGACTCTGAGACTCTGAGACACTGAGACACTGAGACACAGAGACACAGAGACACTGAGACTCAGAGACACTGAGACACTGAGACACAGATACACTGAGACACTGAGACACCGAGACACTGAGACACTGAGACACTGAGACTCTGAGACACTGAGACACTGAGACACTGAGACACGGAGACTCTGACACACAGAGACACTGAGTCACAGAGACACTGAAACATAGAGACACTGAGACACTGAGACTCTGAGACTCAGTGACACTGAGACACAGAGACACTGAGACTCAGAGACACTGAGACACAGAGACGCTGAGACACGGAGACACAGAGGCACTGAGACACTGAGACACAGTGACACAGTGCCACAGAGACACTGAGACACTGAGACACAGAGACTCTGAGACACAGAGACACTGAGACTCTGAGACACTGAGACACAGAGACGCTGAGACACTGTGTCACAGAGACACTGAGACACTCAGTCACAGAGACACTGAGGTACTGAGTCACAGAGACACTGAGACACTGAGACACAGAGACTCTGAGACACTGAGGCACAGAGATACTGAGACTCTGAGTCACAGAGACACTGAGATACAGAGACACTGAGACACAGAGACTCTGAGACACAGAGACACTGAGACACTGAGACACTGAGACACTGAGACGCTGAGACACTGAGACACAGAGATACTGAGACACTGAGGCACAGAGACTCTGAGACACTGAGACACAGAGTCACTGAGACACAGAGACTCTGAGACACTGGGACACAGAGACACTGAGACACTGAGGCACTGAGACACAGAGACACTGAGGCGCAGAGACACTGAGATTCTGAGACACAGAGACTCTGAGAAACTGAGACACGGAAACACTGAGACACTGAGACACAGAGACACGGAGACTCTGAGACACAGAGACACTGAGACACAGAGACACAGAGACACAGAGACACTGGGACTCTGAGACACAGAGACACTGAGACACTGAGACTCTGAGACACTGAGTCACAGAGACACTGAGACACAGAGACTCTGAGAAACTGAGACTCAGAGACACTGAGACACAGAGACTCTGAGAAACTGAGACACAGAGACACTGAGACTCAGAGACACTGAGACACAGAGACACTGAGACACTGAGACACTGAGACACTGAGGCACAGAGACACTGAGACACTGAGACACTGAGACTCAGAGACACAGAGACAAAGAGACACTGAGACTCAGAGACACTGAGACACAGAGACAGTGAGACTACAATACACTGAGACACAGAGACACTGAGACACAGAGACCCTGAGACTCAGAGACACTGAGACACTGAGACACTGAGACACAAATACACTGTGACTCAGAGACACTGAGACACTGAGACTCAGAGACACTGAGACACTGAGACTCAGAGACACTGAGACACAGAGACACAGAGACACTGAGACACTGAGACTATGAGACACTGAGACACAGAGACACTGAGACACAGAGACTCAGAGATACTGAGACACGGAGACACTGAGACTCTGAGACACTGAGACAGAGAGACACTGAGACACTGAGTCACAGAGACACTGAGACACTGAGACACAGTGACTCTGAGACACCGAGACACAGAGACACTGAGACACAGAGACACTGAGACACTGAGACTCAGAGACACTGAGACACTGAGACTCAGCGACACTGAGACACAGAGACACTGAGAGACAGAGACACTGAGACGCTGAGACACTGAGACACAGAGACGCTGAGACACTGAGACACAGAGACACTGAGACACTGAGTCTCTGAGACACTGAGACACAGAGACTCTGAGACACTGAGACACAGAGACACTGAGACTCTGACACACAGAGACACTGAGTCACAGAGACACTGAGACATAGAGACACTGAGACACTGAGACTCTGAGACACAGAGACACTGAGACACAGAGACACAGAGACACTGAGACACAGAGACACTGAGACACTGAGACACTGAGACTCAGGGACACTGAGACACAGAGACGCTGAGACACGGAGACACAGAGGCACTGAGACACTGAGACACAGTGACACAGTGCCACAGAGACACTGAGACACTGAGACACAGAGACGCTGAGACACTGTGACACAGAGACACTGAGACACTCAGTCACAGAGACACTGAGACACTGAGTCACAGAGACACTGAGACACTGAGACACAGAGACTCTGAGACCCTGAGGCACAGAGACACTGAGACTCTGAGTCACAGAGACACTGAGACACAGAGACACTGAGACACAGAGACTCTGAGACACAGAGACACTGAGACACTGAGATACTGAGACACAGAGACACTGAGACTCTGAGACACAGAGACACTGAGACTCTGAGACACAGAGACACTGAGACACAGAGACACTGAGACACTGAGACACTGAGACACTGAGACGCAGAGACGCTGAGACACTGAGACACAGAGATACTGAGACACTGAGGCACAGAGACACTGAGACACTGAGACACAGAGTCACTGAGACACAGAGACTCTGAGACACTGGGACACAGAGACACTGAGACACTGAGGCACTGAGACACAGACACACTGAGACACAGAGACACTGAGACACAGAGACACAGAGACACTGAGACACTGAGACACTGAGACTCAGAGACACTGAGACACAGAGACACTGAGACACTGAGACTCAGAGACACTGAGACACAGAGACACTGAGACACTGAGACGCAGAGACACTGAGACTCAGAGACACTGAGACACAGAGACACTGAGACACTGAGACACTGAGGCACAGAGACACAAAGACACTGTGACACTGAGACACTGAGACTCAGAGACACTGAGACTCAGAGACACTGAGACACTGAGACTCTAAGACACTGAGACACAGAGACACTGAGACACAGAGACCCTGCGACTCAGAGACACTGAGACACAGAGACACTGAGACACAGAGACACTGAGACTCAGAGACACTGAGACACTGAGACTCAGAGACACTGAGACACTGAGACACTGAGACTCAGAGACACTGTGACGCAGAGACACAGAGACACTGAGACACAGAGACACTGAGACACTGAAACACAGAGACACTGAGACTCAGAGACACTGAGACACTGAGACACAGAGACACAGAGACACTGAGACTCTGACACACAGAGACACTGAGTCACAGATACACTGAGACACCGAGACACCGAGACACTGAGACTCTGAGACGCTGAGACACAGAGACACTGAGACACTGAGACACTGAGACACTGAGACTCTGACACTCAGAGACACTGAGTCACAGAGAAACTGAGACATAGAGACACTGAGACACTGAGACTCTGAGACACAGAGACACTGAGACACAGAGACACTGAGACTCAGAGACACTGAGACACAGAGACGCTGAGACACGGAGACACAGAGGCACTGAGACACTGAGACACAGTGACACAGTGCCACAGAGACACTGAGACACTGAGACACAGAGACTCTGAGGCACAGAGACACTGAGACTCTGAGACACTGTGACACAGAGACGCTGAGACACTGTGTCACAGAGACACTGAGACACTCAGTCACAGAGACACTGAGACACTGAGTCACAGAGACACTGAGACACAGAGACACAGAGACTCTGAGACACTGAGGCACAGAGACACTGAGACTCTGACTCACAGAGTCACTGAGACACAGAGACACTGAGACACAGAGACTCTGAGACACAGAGACACTGAGACACTGAGACACTGAGACTCTGAGACACAGAGACACTGAGACACAGAGACACTGAGACACTGAGACACAGAGACGCTGAGACACTGAGACACAGAGATACTGAGACACTGAGGCACAGAGACTCTGAGACTCTGAGACACAGAGTCACTGAGACACAGAGACTCTGAGACACTGGGACACAGAGACACTGAGACACTGAGACACAGAGACACTGAGGCACAGAGACACTGAGACACTGAGACACTGAGACTCAGAGACACAGAGACAAAGAGACACTGAGACTCAGAGACACTGAGACACAGAGACAGTGAGACTACAATACACTGAGACACAGAGACACTGAGACACAGAGACCCTGAGACTCAGAGACACTGAGACACTGAGACACTGAGACACAGAGACACTGTGACTCAGAGACACTGAGACACTGAGACTCAGAGACACTGAGACACTGAGACTCAGAGACACTGAGACACAGAGACACAGAGACACTGAGACTATGAGACACTGAGACACTGAGACACTGAGACTCAGAGATACTGAGACACGGAGACACTGAGACTCTGAGACACTGAGACAGAGAGACACTGAGACACTGAGTCACAGAGACACTGAGACACTGAGACACAGTGTCTCTGAGACACCGAGACACAGAGACACTGAGACACAGAGACACTGAGACACTGAGACTCAGAGACACTGAGACACTGAGACTCAGCGACACTGAGACACAGAGACACTGAGAGACAGAGACACTGAGACCCTGAGACACTGAGACACAGAGACGCTGAGACACTGAGACACAGAGACACTGAGACACTGAGTCTCTGAGACACTGAGACACAGAGACTCTGAGACACTGAGACACTGAGACACAGAGACACTGAGACTCTGACACACAGAGACACTGAGTCACAGAGACACTGAGACATAGAGACACTGAGACACTGAGACTCTGAGACACAGAGACACTGAGACACAGAGACACAGAGACACAGAGACACTGAGACACTGAGACACTGAGACTCAGGGACACTGAGACACAGAGACGCTGAGACATGGAGACACAGAGGCACTGAGACACTGAGACACAGTGACACAGTGCCACAGAGACACTGAGACACTGAGACACAGAGACGCTGAGACACTGTGACACAGAGACACTGAGACACTCAGTCACAGAGACACTGAGACACTGAGTCACAGAGACACTGAGACACTGAGACACAGAGACTCTGAGACCCTGAGGCACAGAGACACTGAGACTCTGAGTCACAGAGACACTGAGACACAGAGACACTGAGACACAGAGACTCTGAGACACAGAGACACTGAGACACTGAGATACTGAGACACAGAGACACTGAGACTCTGAGACACAGAGACACTGAGACTCTGAGACACAGAGACACTGAGACACAGAGACACTGAGCCACTGAGACTCTGAGACACTGAGACACTGAGACACTGAGACACAGAGACACTGAGACTCAGAGACACTGAGACACAGAGACACTGAGACACTGAGATACAGAGGCACTGAGACTCTGAGACACTGAGACACAGAGACGCTGAGACACTGAGACACAGAGACACTGAGACTCAGAGACACTGAGACACAGAGACACTGAGACTCTGAGAGACAGAGACACTGAGACTCTGAGACACTGAGACTCTGAGACTCTGAGACACTGAGACACAGAGACCCTGGGACTCTGAGACTCTGAGACACTGAGACACTGAGACACAGAGACACAGAGACACTGAGACTCAGAGACACTGAGACACTGAGACACAGATACACTGAGACACTGAGACACCGAGACACTGAGACACTGAGACACTGAGACTCTGAGACACTGAGACACTGAGACACTGAGACACGGAGACTCTGACACACAGAGACACTGAGTCACAGAGACACTGAAACATAGAGACACTGAGACACTGAGACTCTGAGACTCAGTGACACTGAGACACAGAGACACTGAGACTCAGAGACACTGAGACACAGAGACGCTGAGACACGGAGACACAGAGGCACTGAGACACTGAGACACAGTGACACAGTGCCACAGAGACACTGAGACACTGAGACACAGAGACTCTGAGACACAGAGACACTGAGACTCTGAGACACTGAGACACAGAGACGCTGAGACACTGTGTCACAGAGACACTGAGACACTCAGTCACAGAGACACTGAGACACTGAGTCACAGAGACACTGAGACACTGAGACACAGAGACTCTGAGACACTGAGGCACAGAGATACTGAGACTCTGAGTCACAGAGACACTGAGATACAGAGACACTGAGACACAGAGACTCTGAGACACAGAGACACTGAGACACTGAGACACTGAGACACTGAGACACTGAGACGCTGAGACACTGAGACACAGAGATACTGAGACACTGAGGCACAGAGACTCTGAGACACTGAGACACAGAGTCACTGAGACACAGAGACTCTGAGACACTGGGACACAGAGACACTGAGACACTGAGGCACTGAGACACAGAGACACTGAGGCGCAGAGACACTGAGATTCTGAGACACAGAGACTCTGAGAAACTGAGACACGGAAACACTGAGACACTGAGACACAGAGACACGGAGACTCTGAGACACAGAGACACTGAGACACAGAGACACAGAGACACAGAGACACTGGGACTCTGAGACACAGAGACACTGAGACACTGAGACTCTGAGACACTGAGTCACAGAGACACTGAGACACAGAGACTCTGAGAAACTGAGACTCAGAGACACTGAGACACAGAGACTCTGAGAAACTGAGACACAGAGACACTGAGACTCAGAGACACTGAGACACAGAGACACTGAGACACTGAGACACTGAGGCACAGAGACACTGAGACACTGAGACACTGAGACTCAGAGACACAGAGACAAAGAGACACTGAGACTCAGAGACACTGAGACACAGAGACAGTGAGACTACAATACACTGAGACACAGAGACACTGAGACACAGAGACCCTGAGACTCAGAGACACTGAGACACTGAGACACTGAGACACAAATACACTGTGACTCAGAGACACTGAGACACTGAGACTCAGAGACACTGAGACACTGAGACTCAGAGACACTGAGACACAGAGACACAGAGACACTGAGACACTGAGACTATGAGACACTGAGACACAGAGACACTGAGACACAGAGACTCAGAGATACTGAGACACGGAGACACTGAGACTCTGAGACACTGAGACAGAGAGACACTGAGACACTGAGTCACAGAGACACTGAGACACTGAGACACAGTGACTCTGAGACACCGAGACACAGAGACACTGAGACACAGAGACACTGAGACACTGAGACTCAGAGACACTGAGACACTGAGACTCAGCGACACTGAGACACAGAGACACTGAGAGACAGAGACACTGAGACGCTGAGACACTGAGACACAGAGACGCTGAGACACTGAGACACAGAGACACTGAGACACTGAGTCTCTGAGACACTGAGACACAGAGACTCTGAGACACTGAGACACAGAGACACTGAGACTCTGACACACAGAGACACTGAGTCACAGAGACACTGAGACATAGAGACACTGAGACACTGAGACTCTGAGACACAGAGACACTGAGACACAGAGACACAGAGACACTGAGACACAGAGACACTGAGACACTGAGACACTGAGACTCAGGGACACTGAGACACAGAGACGCTGAGACACGGAGACACAGAGGCACTGAGACACTGAGACACAGTGACACAGTGCCACAGAGACACTGAGACACTGAGACACAGAGACGCTGAGACACTGTGACACAGAGACACTGAGACACTCAGTCACAGAGACACTGAGACACTGAGTCACAGAGACACTGAGACACTGAGACACAGAGACTCTGAGACCCTGAGGCACAGAGACACTGAGACTCTGAGTCACAGAGACACTGAGACACAGAGACACTGAGACACAGAGACTCTGAGACACAGAGACACTGAGACACTGAGATACTGAGACACAGAGACACTGAGACTCTGAGACACAGAGACACTGAGACTCTGAGACACAGAGACACTGAGACACAGAGACACTGAGACACTGAGACACTGAGACACTGAGACGCAGAGACGCTGAGACACTGAGACACAGAGATACTGAGACACTGAGGCACAGAGACACTGAGACACTGAGACACAGAGTCACTGAGACACAGAGACTCTGAGACACTGGGACACAGAGACACTGAGACACTGAGGCACTGAGACACAGACACACTGAGACACAGAGACACTGAGACACAGAGACACAGAGACACTGAGACACTGAGACACTGAGACTCAGAGACACTGAGACACAGAGACACTGAGACACTGAGACTCAGAGACACTGAGACACAGAGACACTGAGACACTGAGACGCAGAGACACTGAGACTCAGAGACACTGAGACACAGAGACACTGAGACACTGAGACACTGAGGCACAGAGACACAAAGACACTGTGACACTGAGACACTGAGACTCAGAGACACTGAGACTCAGAGACACTGAGACACTGAGACTCTAAGACACTGAGACACAGAGACACTGAGACACAGAGACCCTGCGACTCAGAGACACTGAGACACAGAGACACTGAGACACAGAGACACTGAGACTCAGAGACACTGAGACACTGAGACTCAGAGACACTGAGACACTGAGACACTGAGACTCAGAGACACTGTGACGCAGAGACACAGAGACACTGAGACACAGAGACACTGAGACACTGAAACACAGAGACACTGAGACTCAGAGACACTGAGACACTGAGACACAGAGACACAGAGACACTGAGACTCTGACACACAGAGACACTGAGTCACAGATACACTGAGACACCGAGACACCGAGACACTGAGGCACTGAGACTCTGAGACGCTGAGACACAGAGACACTGAGACACTGAGACACTGAGACACTGAGACTCTGACACTCAGAGACACTGAGTCACAGAGAAACTGAGACATAGAGACACTGAGACACTGAGACTCTGAGACACAGAGACACTGAGACACAGAGACACTGAGACTCAGAGACACTGAGACACAGAGACGCTGAGACACGGAGACACAGAGGCACTGAGACACTGAGACACAGTGACACAGTGCCACAGAGACACTGAGACACTGAGACACAGAGACTCTGAGGCACAGAGACACTGAGACTCTGAGACACTGTGACACAGAGACGCTGAGACACTGTGTCACAGAGACACTGAGACACTCAGTCACAGAGACACTGAGACACTGAGTCACAGAGACACTGAGACACAGAGACACAGAGACTCTGAGACACTGAGGCACAGAGACACTGAGACTCTGACTCACAGAGTCACTGAGACACAGAGACACTGAGACACAGAGACTCTGAGACACAGAGACACTGAGACACTGAGACACTGAGACTCTGAGACACAGAGACACTGAGACACAGAGACACTGAGACACTGAGACACAGAGACGCTGAGACACTGAGACACAGAGATACTGAGACACTGAGGCACAGAGACTCTGAGACTCTGAGACACAGAGTCACTGAGACACAGAGACTCTGAGACACTGGGACACAGAGACACTGAGACACTGAGACACAGAGACACTGAGGCACAGAGACACTGAGATTCTGAGACACTGAGACACAGAGACGCTGAGACACTGAGACACTGAGACACTGAGACACTGAGTCACAGAGACACTGAGACACAGAGACTCTGAGAAACTGAGACACGGAAACACTGAGACACTGAGACACAGAGACACGGAGACTCTGAGACACAGAGACACTGAGACACAGAGACACAGAGACACTGGGACACTGAGACACAGAGACACTGAGACACTGAGACTCTGAGACACAGAGACACTGAGACACTGAGACACAGAGACACTGAGACACTGAGACTCAGAGACACTGAGACACAGAGACACTGAGACACTGAGACACAGAGACACTGAGACTCAGAGACACTGAGACACAGAGACACTGAGACACTGAGACACTGAGGCACAGAGACACAGAGACACTGTGACACTGAGACTCAGAGACTCAGAGACAAAGAGACACTGAGACTCAGAGACACTGAGACACAGAGACAGTGAGACTACAATACACTGAGACACAGAGACACTGAGACACAGAGACCCTGAGACTCAGAGACACTGAGACACTGAGACACTGAGACACAGAGACACTGTGACTCAGACACACTGAGACACTGAGACTCAGAGACGCTGAGACACAGAGACACTGAGACTCAGAGACACTGAGACACAGAGACACAGAGACACTGAGACACTGAGACACAGAGACACTGAGACTATGACACACTGAGACACAGAGACACTGAGACACTGAGACTCAGAGGTACTGAGACACGGAGACACTGAGACTCTGAGACACTGAGACACTGAGACACTGAGACACTGAGACACTGATACACAGAGACACTGAGACTCAGAGACACTGAGACACAGAGACGCTGAGACACGGAGACACAGAGTCACTGAGACACTGAGACACAGTGACACAGTGCCACAGAGACACTGAGACACTGAGACACAGAGACACTGAGACACAGAGACTCTGAGACACTGAGGCACAGAGACACTGAGACTCTGAGTCACAGAGACACTGAGACACAGAGACACTGAGACACTGAGACGCTGAGACACTGTGACAGAGAGACACTGAGACACTCAGTCACAGAGACACTGAGACACTGAGTCACAGAGACACTGAGACACTGAGACACAGAGACTCTGAGACACTGAGGCACGGAGACACTGAGACTCTGAGTCACAGAGACACTGAGACACAGAGACACTGAGACACAGAGACTCTGAGACACAGAGACACTGAGACACTGAGACACTGAGACTCTGAGACACAGAGACACTGAGACACAGAGACACTGAGACACTGAGACACTGAGACACAGAGACACTGAGACACTGAGACACAGAGACGCTGAGACACTGCGACACAGAGATACTGAGACACTGAGGCACAGAGACTCTGAGACACTGAGACACAGAGTCACTGAGACACAGAGACTCTGAGACACTGGGACACAGAGACACTGAGACACTGAGGCACTGAGACACAGAGACACTGAGGCACAGAGACACTGAGATTCTGAGACACTGAGACACAGAGACGCTGCGACACTGAGACACAGAGACACTGAGACACTGAGTCACAGAGACACTGAGACACAGAGACTCTGAGACACAGAGACACTGGGACACTGAGACACAGAGACACTGAGACACTGAGACTCTGAGACACAGAGACACTGAGAAACTGAGACACAGAGACACTGAGACACTGAGACTCAGAGACACTGAGACACAGAGACACTGAGACACTGAGACACAGAGACACTGAGACTCAGAGTCACTGAGACACAGAGACACTGAGACACTGAGACACTGAGGCACAGAGACACAGAGACACTGAGACACTGAGACTCAGAGACACAGAGACAAAGAGACACTGAGACTCAGAGACACTGAGACACAGAGACAGTGAGACTACAATACACTGAGACACAGAGACACTGAGACACAGAGACCCTGAGACTCAGAGACACTGAGACACTGAGACACTGAGACACTGTGACTCAGAGACACTGAGACACTGAGACTCAGAGACACTGAGACACTGAGACACTGAGACTCAGAGACACTGAGACACAGAGACACAGAGACACTGAGACACTGAGACACAGAGACACTGAGACTATCAGACACTGAGACACAGAGACACTGAGACACTGAGACTCAGAGATACTGAGACACGGAGACACTGAGACTCTGAGACACTGAGACAGAGAGACACTGAGACACTGAGTCACAGAGACACTGAGACACTGAGACACAGTGACTCTGAGACACCGAGACACAGAGACACTGAGACAATGAGACACTGAGACTCTGAGACACAGAGACACTGAGACACAGAGACACTGAGACACTGAGACTCTGAGACACTGAGGCACAGAGACACAGAGACACTGAGACACTGAGACACAGAGACTCTGAGACTCTGAGACACAGAGACACTGAGACACAGAGACACTGAGACACTGAGACACAGAGACACTGAGACACTGAGACACAGAGACCCTGAGACTCTGAGACACAGAGACTCTGAGACTCTGAGACACAGAGACTCTGAGACACAGAGACACTGAGACTCAGAGACACTGAGACACAGAGACACTGAGGCACTGAGACTCAGAGACGCTGAGACACAGAGACACTGAGGCACAGAGACACTGAGATTCTGAGACACTGAGACACAGAGACGCTGAGACACTGAGACACTGAGACACTGAGTCACAGAGACACTGAGACACAGAGACTCTGAGAAACTGAGACACGGAAACACTGAGACACTGAGACACAGAGACACGGAGACTCTGAGACACAGAGACACTGAGACACAGAGACACAGAGACACTGGGACACTGAGACACAGAGACACTGAGACACTGAGACTCTGAGACACAGAGACACTGAGACACTGAGACACAGAGACACTGAGACACTGAGACTCAGAGACACTGAGACACAGAGACACTGAGACACTGAGACACAGAGACACTGAGACTCAGAGACACTGAGACACAGAGACACTGAGACACTGAGACACTGAGGCACAGAGACACAGAGACACTGTGACACTGAGACTCAGAGACTCAGAGACAAAGAGACACTGAGACTCAGAGACACTGAGACACAGAGACAGTGAGACTACAATACACTGAGACACAGAGACACTGAGACACAGAGACCCTGAGACTCAGAGACACTGAGACACTGAGACACTGAGACACAGAGACACTGTGACTCAGACACACTGAGACACTGAGACTCAGAGACGCTGAGACACAGAGACACTGAGACTCAGAGACACTGAGACACAGAGACACAGAGACACTGAGACACTGAGACACAGAGACACTGAGACTATGACACACTGAGACACAGAGACACTGAGACACTGAGACTCAGAGATACTGAGACACGGAGACACTGAGACTCTGAGACACTGAGACACTGAGACACTGAGACACTGAGACACTGATACACAGAGACACTGAGACTCAGAGACACTGAGACACAGAGACGCTGAGACACGGAGACACAGAGGCACTGAGACACTGAGACACAGTGACACAGTGCCACAGAGACACTGAGACACTGAGACACAGAGACACTGAGACACAGAGACTCTGAGACACTGAGGCACAGAGACACTGAGACTCTGAGTCACAGAGACACTGAGACACAGAGACACTGAGACACTGAGACGCTGAGACACTGTGACACAGAGACACTGAGGCACTCAGTCACAGAGACACTGAGACACTGAGTCACAGAGACACTGAGACACTGAGACACAGAGACTCTGAGACACTGAGGCACGGAGACACTGAGACTCTGAGTCACAGAGACACTGAGACACAGAGACACTGAGACACAGAGACTCTGAGACACAGAGACACTGAGACACTGAGACACTGAGACTCTGAGACACAGAGACACTGAGACACAGAGACACTGAGACACTGAGACACTGAGACACAGAGACACTGAGACACTGAGACACTGAGACACAGAGACGCTGAGACACTGCGACACAGAGATACTGAGACACTGAGGCACAGAGACTCTGAGACACTGAGACACAGAGTCACTGAGACACAGAGACTCTGAGACACTGGGACACAGAGACACTGAGACACTGAGGCACTGAGACACAGAGACACTGAGGCACAGAGACACTGAGATTCTGAGACACTGAGACACAGAGACGCTGAGACACTGAGACACAGAGACACTGAGACACTGAGTCACAGAGACACTGAGACACAGAGACTCTGAGACACAGAGACACTGGGACACTGAGACACAGAGACACTGAGACACTGAGACTCTGAGACACAGAGACACTGAGAAACTGAGACACAGAGACACTGAGACACTGAGACTCAGAGACACTGAGACACAGAGACACTGAGACACTGAGACACAGAGACACTGAGACTCAGAGTCACTGAGACACAGAGACACTGAGACACTGAGGCACAGAGACACAGAGACACTGAGACACTGAGACTCAGAGACACAGAGACAAAGAGACACTGAGACTCAGAGACACTGAGACACAGAGACAGTGAGACTACAATACACTGAGACACAGAGACACTGAGACACAGAGACCCTGAGACTCAGAGACACTCAGACACTGAGACACTGAGACACTGTGACTCAGAGACACTGAGACACTGAGACTCAGAGACACTGAGACACTGAGACACTGAGACTCAGAGACACTGAGACACAGAGACACAGAGACACTGAGACACAGAGACACTGAGACTATCAGACACTGAGACACAGAGACACTGAGACACTGAGACTCAGAGATACTGAGACACGGAGACACTGAGACTCTGAGACACTGAGACAGAGAGACACTGAGACACTGAGTCACAGAGACACTGAGACACTGAGACACAGTGACTCTGAGACACCGAGACACAGAGACACTGAGACAATGAGACACTGAGACTCTGAGACACAGAGACACTGAGACACAGAGACACTGAGACACTGAGACTCTGAGACACTGAGACACTGAGACTCTGAGACACTGAGACACTGAGACACAGAGACTCTGAGACTCTGAGACACAGAGACACTGAGACACAGAGACACTGAGACACTGAGACACAGAGACACTGAGACACTGAGACACAGAGACCCTGAGACTCTGAGACACAGAGACTCTGAGACTCTGAGACACAGAGACTCTGAGACACAGAGACACTGAGACTCAGAGACACTGAGACACAGAGACACTGAGGCACTGAGACTCAGAGACGCTGAGACACAGAGACACTGAGACACTGAGACACAGAGACACTGAGACTCAGAGACACTGAGACACAGAGACACTGAGACACTGAGACACTGAGGCACAGAGACACAAAGACACTGAGACACTGAGACACTGAGACTCAGAGACACTGAGACTCAGAGACACTGAGACACTGAGACTCTAAGACACAGAGACACAGAGACACTGAGGCACAGAGACACTGAGACACTGAAACACAGAGACACTGAGACTCTGAGACACTGAGACACTGAGACACAGAGACACTGAGACTCTGAGACGCTGAGACTCAGAGACACTGTGACACTGAGTCACAGAGACACTGAGACTCAGAGACACTGAGACACAGAGACACTGAGGCACTGAGACACTGAGACACAGAGACACTGAGACTCAGAGACACTGAGACTCAGAGACACTGAGACTCAGAGACACAGAGACACTGAGACACAGAGACTCTGAGACACAGAGACACTGAGACACTGAGACTCTGAGACTCAGTGACACTGAGACACTGAGTTTCTGAGACACTGAGACTCAGATACACAGAGACACTGAGTCTCTGAGACATTGAGGCACTGAGACTCAGAGACACTGAGACACAGAGACACTGAGACTCAGAGACACTGAAACTCAGAGACACTGAGACACAGAGACACTGAGGCACAGAGACACTGAGACTCAGAGACTCTGAGACACAGAGACACTGAGACTCTGATACTCTGAGACACTGAGACACTGAGACACAGAGACACTGAGACACTGAGACTCTGAGGCACTGAGACACTGAGACACAGAGACTCAGAGACACTGAGACACAGAGACACTGAGACACTGAGACACCGAGACTCTGAGACACTGAGACACTGAGACACTGAGACACTGAGACATGGGACACTGAGACACAGAGACACTGAGACTCAGAGACACTGTGATACAGAGACACTGAGACACTGAGATACAGAGACACTGAGACTCTGAGACACTGAGACACAGAGACGCTGAGACACTGAGACACAGAGACACTGAGACTCAGAGACACTGAGACACAGAGACACTGAGACACTGAGACTCTGAGAGACAGAGACACTGAGACTCTGAGACACTGAGACTCTGAGACTCTGAGACACTGCGACACAGAGACACTGGGACTCTGAGACTCTGAGACACTGAGACACTGAGACACAGAGGCACTGAGACTCAGAGACACTGAGACACAGAGACACTGAGACACTGAGACACAGATACACTGAGACACTGAGACACTGAGACACACAGACACTGAGGCTCTGAGACACTGAGACACTGAGACTCTGAGACTGTGAGACACTGAGACACAGAGACACTGAGACACAGAGACACTGTGACTCAGAGACACTTAGACACAGAGACACTGAGACACTGAGGCACCGAGACACTGAGTCACAGAGACACTGAGACTCAGAGACACTGAGACACTGAGAAACTGAGACACTGAGACTCTGAGACACTGAGACACAGAGACACAGAGACACTGAGACGCAGAGACGCTGAGACGCAGAGACCCTGGGACCCAGAAACGAAGAGACACTGAGTCACAGAGACACTGAGACACTGAGACACTGAGACTCAGAGACACTGAGACTCAGAGACACTGAGACACAGAGACACTGAGACACTGAGACACTGAGACACAGAGACACTGAGACTCAGAGACAATGAGACACAGAGACACTGTGACTCTGAGACACTGAGACACAGAGACACTGAGACACTGAGACACAGAGACACTGATACACTGAGACACTGAGACTCTGAGACACTGAGACACAGAGACACTGAGACGCAGAGAGGCTGAGACGCAGAGACCCTGGGACCCAGAAACGAAGAGACACTGAGGCGCAGAGACACTGAAATGCAGAGACCCAAATACACAGAGACGGAGAGACACAGAAACCCGAGACGCAGAGACGCAGAGACACTGAGACGCAGAGACACTGAGTCCCTCAGACACAGAGACGCAGAGACGCAGAGACACTGAGACCCAGAGATACTGAGAACCAGAGACACTGAGACCCAGAGACGCAGAGATTCAGAGACTCTGAGACGCAAAGACGCAGAGACCCTGAGGCCCTGAGAATGTAAGACGCAGAGACACTGAGACACTGAGACGCAGAGACACCGAGACACAGAGACTCAGAGAGTCTGAGGCACAGAGGCATAGAGACCCTGAGACGCAGAGATGCAGAGAGCATGAGACGCAGAGACACTGAGACCCAGAGACACAGAGACCCTGAGACACAGAGACCCTGAGACCCAGAGACGCAGAGGCGCAGAGACGCAGAGACACTGAGACGCAGAGACACTGAGATGTAGAGACTCTGAGACGCAGAGACGGAGTGACACAGAAACCCGAGACGCAGAGACACAGAGACACTGAGATGCAGAGACTCCGAGACGCAGAGACGTAGAGACGCAGAGAATCTGAGATGATGAGACACTGAGACGCAGAGACCCTGAGACGCAGAGACACTGAGTCCCACAGACACAGAGACGCAGAGACGCAGGGACACTGGGACACAGAGACACTGAGACCCAGAGACGCAGAGACACTGAGACCCAGACATGCAGAGACGCAGAGACCCTGCGACGCAGAGACGCAGAGACCCGGAGACGTAGAGACACTGAGACCCAGAGACGCTGAGACACTGAGATGCAGAGACGCAGAGACCCTGCGACGCAGAGACGCAGAGACCCGGAGACGTAGAGACACTGAGACCCAGAGACGCTGAGACGCAGAGATGCAGAGACTCTGAGATGCAGAGACGCGGAGACACTGAGACCCAGAGATGCAGAGACGCTGAGACGCAGAGACTCTGAGACCCAGAGACGCAGAGACACTGAGACGCAGAGACACAGAGACGCAGAGACACTAAGATGCAGAGACACTGAGACCCAGAGACGCAGAGACACTGAGCCCCAGAGATGCAGAGACGCAGAGACACTGAGACACAAAGACTCTGATGCGCTGAGACGCAGTAACCCAGAGACGCAGAGACACTGTGATGCAGAGACACTGAGACGCAGAGACGCAGAGGCCCTGAGACGCTGGGACGCAGAGATGCAGAGACGCAGAGACGCAGAGAACCTGAGATGCAGAGACCCTGAGACCCAGAGACACAGAGACACAGAGACACTGAGACGCAGAGACTCTGAGACGCAGAGATGGAGAGACACTGAGACACAGAGACACAGTGACAATGAGATGCAGAGACACTGAGACGCAGAGACTCTGAGACGCAGAGACTCTGAGACGATGAGACAACAAGACTCTGAGAGGCACAGATGCAGAGACCCTGTGACGCAGAGACACTGAGTCCCAGAGACACAGAGACGCAGCGACGCAGAGACACTGAGACCCAGAGACACTGAGAACCAGAGACGCAGAGAACCAGAGACGCAGAGACTCAGAGACACAGAGAAGAAGAGACGCAGAGACGCTGAGATCCAGACACGCAGAGACACAGAGACGCAGAGACACTGAGACGCACAAACCCTGAGACGCAGAGACACTGGGACCCAGAGACGCTGTGACACAGAGACACAGAGACACTGAGATGCAGAGATGCATAGACTCTGTGACGCAGAGACTCGGAGATGCAGAGACAAAGAGACTCTGAGACGCAGAGAAGCAGTGATCTTGAGAGACAGAGACGCAGGGACGCAGAGACGCAGAGATGCAGAGAACCTGAGACCCAGAGACGCAGAGGCACCGAGACGCAGAGACGCAAAGACACTGAGATGCAAAGACACTGAGACGCGGAGAAGCAGAGACCCTGAGACACTAGGATGCAGAGACGCAGAGATGCTGAGATATAGACCCAGAGACGCTGAGACGCAGAAACCCTGGGACCCAGAGACGCAGAGACACTGAGACCCAGAGATGCAGAGACTCTGAGACGACGAAACTCTGAGACGCAGAGATGCGGAGACCCTGAGACGCAGAGACACTGAGTGCCAGAGAGAAAGAGACGCAGAGACACTGAGACGCAGAGACACTGAGAACCAGAAACGCAGAGACACTGAGACCCAGAGACGCAGAGAAGCAGAGACCCTGAGGCGCAGAGGCGCAGAGGCGCAGAGACAGTGAGACCCAGAGACGCAGAGACGCAGAGACCCTGAGACGCAGAGACACTGAGACCCAGAGACACTGAGTCCCAGAGATGCAGAGACGCAGAGACACTGATGCAGAGACTCTGAGACACAGAGACCCAGAGACGCAGAAACCAGAGACGCTGCAAACCAGAGACACAGAGATGCAGAGACTCTGAGATGCAGAGACATTGAGACGCAGGGGCGCTGAGACGCAGAGACATTGAGACGCAGGGGCGCTGAGACGCAGAGACTCTGAGATGCAGAGACATTGAGACGCAGGGGCGCTGAGACGCAGAGACTCTGAGATGCAGAGACATTGAGACGCAGGGGCGCTGAGACGCAGAGACTCTGAGATGAAGAGACCCTGAGACGCAGAGACCCAGAGACGCAGAGACTCTGAGATGAAGAGACCCGGAGACGCAGAGACGCAGAGACTCTGAGACGCAGAGACGCTGAGACATTGAGACCCAGAGACACTGAGACACAGAGACGCAGAGATGCAGACAGGCAGAGAGGCAGAGACCATGAGACGCAGAGACTCTGAGATGCATAGACGCTGAGACCCAGAGACGCAGAGACCCAGAGACACTGAGACGCGGAGACGCAGAGACGCAGAGACACTGGGAACCTGAGACGCAGAGACAGTGAGACCCAGAGACGCAGAGACACTGAGACCCAGAGATGCAGTGATGCAGAGACACTGAGACGCAGAGACTCTGATACGCTGAGACGCTGTGACCCAGAGACGCAAAGATGCAGAGACACTGAGATGCAGAGACACGGAGACGCAGAGACTCAGGGACCCTGAGACGCTAGGACGCAGAGACACTGAGACCCAGAGACGCTGAGACGCGGAGACACTGAGACGCAGCGACACTGAGACTCAGAGACACTGAGAACCAGAGACGCAGAGATCCTGAGACCCAGAGACTCTGAGACGCAGAGACGCAGAGACCCTGCGACGCAATGACACTGGGACCCAGAGATGCAGAGACACTGAGATGCAGAGACACTGAGACCCAGAGACGTAGAGATGCAGAGACGCGGAGACGTAGAGACGCAGAGACACGGAGACGCAGAGACACAAAAACACAGAGACTCAGAGACTCTGAGACGCAGAGGCACTGAGGCCCAGAGACACTGAGACCCAGAGACTCTGAGACGCAGAGACTCTGAGACGCAGAGACTCTGAGACGCAGAGACGCAGAGACGCTGAGACCCAGAGACACTGAGACCCAGAGACACAGAGACACAGAGAATCAGAGACTCTGAGACGCAGAGGCACAGAGGCCCTGAGACGCAGATACGCAGAGACCCTGAGATGCAGAGACACTGAGACCCAGAGATTCTGAGACGCAGAGACTCTGAGACGCAGAGACTCAGAGACGCAGAGGCACTGAGACACTGAGACCCAGAGACGCAGTGACAATGAGATGCAGAGACACTGAGGCGCAGAGGTTCTGAGACGCAGAAACCCGAGACGCAGAGACGCAGAGCCTCTGAGCCTCTGAGACACAGAGACGCCATGAGAATGAGATGCAGAGACACTGAGACGCAGAGACTCTGACACGCAGAGACTCTGAGACGACGAGACTCTGAGACGACGAGGCTCTGAGACGACGAGACACAGAGATGCAGAGACCCTGAGACGCAGAGACACCGAGTGCCAGAGAGAAAGAGACGCAGAGACACTGAGACGCAGACACTGAGAACCAGATACACAGAAAAACTGAGACCCAGAGACGCAGAGAAGCAGAGACAGTGAGACCCAGAGATGCAGAGACGCAGAGACACTGAGACGCAGAGACACTGAGACGCAGAGACACAGAGACACTGAGTCTCAGAGATGCAGAAACGCAGAGACATTGATGCAGAGACTCTGAGACGCAGAGACTCTGAGACGCTGCAACCCAGAGACACAGAGATGCAGAGACACTGAGTTGCAGAGACATTGAGATGCAGGGACGCTGAGACGCAGAGACTCTGAGATGCAGAGACCCTGAGACACAGAGACACTGAGACGCAGAGACTCTGAGACGCAGAGACGCTGAGACATTGAGACCCAGAGACACTGAGACACAGAGATGCAGAGACTCTGAGAGGCGGAGAGGCAGAGACCATGACACGTAGAGACTCTGAGACGCATAGACACTGAGACCCAGAGACGCAGAGACCCAGAGACGCAGAGACACTGAGACGCAGAGACACTGAGACGCAGAGCCCCAGGGACACTGAGACACTGGGACGCGGAGACGCAGAGACACAGAGACACTGGGAACCTGAGACACAGAGACAGTGAGACCCAGAGACGCAGAGACACTGAGACCCAGAGATGCAGTGATGCAGAGACACTGAGACACAGAGACTCTGATAGGCTGAGACGCTGTGACCCAGAAACGCAAAGATGCAGAGACACTGAGACGCAGAGACCCTGAGACGCAGAGACGCAGAGACCCTGAGAACCAGAGACACTGAGAACCAGAGACACTGAGACGCAGCGACACTGAGACTCAGAGACACGGAGAACCAGAGACGCAGAGATCCTGAGACCCAGAGACTCTGTGACGCAGAGACGCAGAGACACTGAGACCCGGCGACGCAGTGACACAGAGACCCAGAGATGCAGAGACACTGAGATGCAGAGACACTGAGACCCAGAGACATAGAAACGCAGAGACACGGAGACGCAGAGACGCAGAGACGAAGAGACACTGAGACCCAGAGACGCAGAGACACAGAGACTCAGAGACTCTGAGACGCAGAGGCATAGAGGCCCTGAGACGCAGATACGCAGAGACTCTGAGACGCAGAGACTCTGAGATGCAGAGTCTCTGAGACGCAGAGACATAAAGATGCTGAGACCCAGAGTCGCAGAGGCGCAAAGACACAGAGACTCAGAGACGCAGAGACACTGAGACGCAGAGACGCAGAGACACTGAGACCCAGAGACGCAGTGACAATGAGATGCAGAGACACTGAGACGCAGAGACACTGAGACGCAGAGACGCCGTGAGAATGAGATGCAGAGACACTCAGACGACGAGACTCTGAGACGCAGAGACACTGAGACGCAGAGACACTGAGAACCAGAGACTCTGAGACACTGAGACCCAGAGATGCAGAAACGCAGAGACCCTGAGACGCCCAGACACTGAGACCCAGAGACGGAGAGACGTAGAGACTCTGAGACGCAGAGACATTGAGAACCAGAGACACTGAGAACAAGAGACTCTGAGATGCAGAGGAATAGAGGCCCTGAGACGCAGAGACGCAGAGACGCAGAGACCCTGAGACGCAGAGACCCAGAGATGCAGAAACGCAGAGACACTGAGACGCAGAGACACTGAGAAGAAGAGACGCAGGGACCCTGAGATGCAGGGACATTGAGAACCAGAGGCGCAGAGACACTGAGACGCAGAGACGCAGAGACGTAGAGACGCTGAGACGCTGAGACCCGAGGCCCAGAGACGCATAGACGCAGAAACGCAGAGAGTCTGAGGCGCAGAGGCGTAGAGACCCTGAGATGCAGAGACGTAGTGACCCTGAGACACTGAGACGCAGAGACGCAGGGACCCTGAGATGCTAGGACGCAGAGACACTGAGACCCAGAGACGCTGAGACGCAGAGACGCAGAGACACTGAGACGCAGAGACACTGAGAACCGGAGACACTGAGACGCAGTGACACTGAGACTCAGAGACACTGAGAACCAGAGACGCAGAGACGCAGAGAACCTGCGATGCAATGACACTGAGACCCAGAGATGCAGAGACACTGAGATGCAGAGACACTGAGACTCAGAGACGTACAGATGCAGAGACGCGGAGACGTAGAGACGCATAGACACGGAGACGCAGAGACGCAGAGACACAGAGACGCAGAGACACTGAGACCCAGAGACGCAGAGACCCAGAGACATAGAGACACTGAGACGCAGAGACACTGAGACGCAGAGACACAGGGACACTGAGACACTGAGACGCGGAGACGCAGAGACACAGAGACACTGGGAACCTGAGACGCAGAGACAGTGAGACCCAGAGAAGCAGAGACACTGAGACCCAGAGATGCAGTGATGCAGAGTCACTGAGACACAGAGACTCTGATACGCTGAGACGCTGTGACCCAGAAACACAAAGATGCAGAGACACTGAGACGCAGAGACCCTGAGACGCAGAGAGGCAGAGACCCTGAGATGCTAGTACGCAGAGACACTGAGACCCAGAGACGCTGAGACGCAGAGACACTGAGACACAGAGACACTGAGAACCGGAGACACTGAGACGCAGTGACACTGAGACCCAGAGACACTGAGAACCAGAGACGCGGAGATCCTGAGACCCAGAGACTCTGGGACGCAGAGACCCGAAGACGCAGTGACACTGAGACCCAGAGATGCAGAGACACTGAGATGCACAGACACTGAGACCCAGAGACGTAGAGACGCAGAGACGCGGAGACGTAGAGACGCAGAGACACGGAGACGCAGAGACGCTGAGACCCAGAGACACAAAGACACAGAGACTCAGAGACTCTGAGACGCAGAGGCACTGAGACCCAGAGACTCTGAGACGCAGAGACACTGAGACGCAGAGACTCTGAGATGCAGAGACGTTGAGACCCAGAGACACTGAGACCCAGAGACACAGAGACACAGAGCACAGAGAATCAGGGACTCTGAGACGCAGAGGCACAGAGGCCCTGAGACGCAGATACGCAGAGACCCTGAGACGCAGAGACACTGAGACCCAGCGACTCTGAGATACAGAGACGCAGAGACCCAGAGACCCAGAGTCACAGAGACGCAGAAACACAGAGATGCAGAAACACTGAGACGCTGAGACCCAGAGACGCAGTGACAATGAAATGCAGAGACACTGAGACGCAGAAACCCGAGACGCAGGGACGCAGAGACTCTGAGACACAGAGACGCCGTGATAATGAGCTGCAGAGACACTGAGACACTGAGACTCTGAGACGCAGAGACACTGAGACTCTGAGATGACGAGACTCTGAGACGCAGAGATGCAGAGACTCTGAGATGCAGAGACACCGAGTGCCAGAGAGAATGAGACGCAGAGACACTGAAACGCAGAGACGCTGAGAACCGGAGACGCAGAGACACTGAGACCCAGGGACTCAGAGAAGCAGAGTCCCTGAGACGTAGAGGTGCAGAGACGCAGAGGCAGTGAGACCCAGAGACGTAGAGACGCAGAGACGCGGAGACGTAGAGACGCAGAGACACGGAGACGCAGAGACGCTGAGACCCAGAGACACAAAGACACAGAGACTCAGAGACTCTGAGACGCAGAGGCACTGAGACCCAGAGACTCTGAGACGCAGAGACACTGAGACGCAGAGACTCTGAGATGCAGAGACGTTGAGACCCAGAGACACTGAGACCCAGAGACACAGAGACACAGAGCACAGAGAATCAGGGACTCTGAGACGCAGAGGCACAGAGGCCCTGAGACGCAGATACGCAGAGACCCAGAGACACAGAGACACTGAGTCCCAGATATGCAGAGACGCAGAGACACTGATGCAGAAACTCTGAGACGGAGAGACCCAGAGACGCAGAGACTCTGAGACGCAGAGACGCTGAGACATTGAGACCCAGAGACACTGAGACACAGAGACGCAGAGATGCAGAGACACTGAGATGCAGAGACACTGAGACGCAGAGACACTGAGATGCAGAGACTCTGAGACGCAGAAACCCTGAGGCGCAGAGACCCTGAGACGCAGAGATGCAGTGACGCAGAGATTCTGAGACGCAGAGACAGTGAGACTCAGAGACACAGAGACGCAGAGAGGCTGAGGCACAGAGACACAGAGATGCAATGACACTGTGACGCAGAGAGTCTGAGACGTAGAGACTTTGAGACGCAGAGACACTGAGACCCAGAGACACTGAGACACTGAGACCCAGAGATCCAGAGACATAGAGGCACTGATGCAGAGACACTGAGATGCAGAGACGCTGAGACCCAGAGACGCAGAGACTCTGAGACGCAGAGACACTGAGACCCAGAGACTCAGAGACACTGAGACCCAGAGACTCTGAGATGCAGGGAGGCAGAGACACTGAGACGTAAAGAGGCAGAGACGCAAAGACAGTGAGATGCAGAGACGCAGAGACGCTGAGACACAGAGACGCAGAGACGCAGAGAGTCTGAGATACAGAGAAGCAGAGACATTGAGACACAGAGACACTGAGACGTTGAGACACAGAGACACTGAGACGCAGAGACTCTGAGATGCAGAGACTCTGAGACGCAGAAACCCTGAGATGCAGAGACACTGAGACCCAGAGACGCAGAGGCGCAGAGACCCTGAGACGCAGAGATGCAGTGATGCAGAGATTCTGAGACGCAGAGACAGTGAGACCCAGAGACACAGAGACCCTGAGACGTAGAGGCGCTGAGACACTGTGAACCAGAGACCCAGAGACGCAGAGACGCAGAGACTCTGAGACACAGAGACGCAGAGACACTGAGACCCAGAGATGCAGAGACTCTGAGACGCAGAGATGCAGAGACGCTGAGACACAGAGCCTCTGATACGTTGAGACGCTGTAACCCAGAGATGCAGAGACGCAGAGACACTGAGACGCAGAGACTCTGATACGCTGAGACGCTGTAACCCAGAGACGCAGAGACACTGAGACCCTCTGACCCAGAGACGCAGAGACAATGAGACGCAGAGACCCTGAGACGCAGAGACACCGAGACTCCGAGATGCAGAGACACTGAGACCCAGAGACGCACAGAAGCAGAGACCCTGAGACACAGGGACGCAGTGACACTGAGACGCAGAGGCTCTGAGACGCAGAGACACTGTGACGCAGAGACACAGAGACACTGAGTCCCAGAGATGCAGAGACGTAGAGACACTGATGCAGAGACTCTGAGACGCAGGAACACTGAGACGCAGAGACTCTGAGACGCAGGGACACTGAGACGCAGGAACACTGAGACGCAGAGACCCTGAGACGCAGGGACACTGAGACGCAGAGACTCTGAGACGCAGCAACCCAGAGACGAAGAGATGCAGAGACACTGAGACGCAGAGATCCTGAGATGCTGGGACGCAGAGACGCAAATACACTGAGACACAAAGACTCTGATACGCTGAGACACTGTGACCCAGAGACGCAGAGACACAAAGACCCAGAGATGCAGAGATGCAGAGACACTGAGACACAGGGACTCTGATACGCTGAGATGCTGTGACCCAGAGACGCAGAGACACTGTGATGCAGAGACACAGAGAAGCAGAGACCCTGAGACGCTGGGACGCAGAGACCCAGAGACGCAGAGATACAGAGAAACTGAGACGCAGAGACACTGAGACGCAGAGACGTAGAGACGCAGAGACACTGAGATGCAGAAACCCTGAGACACAGAGACACTGAGACCCAGAGACGCAGAGGCGCAGAGACCCTGAGACGCAGAGATGCAGTGACGCAGAGATTCTGAGACGCAGAGACAGTGAGATTCAGAGACGCAGAGACACAGAGACACTGAGACGCAGAGACGCAGAGACACTGAGACGCAGAGACACTGAGACCCAGAGACACAGAGACACTGTGACCCAGAGATGCAGAGACATAGAGACACTAAGACGCAGAGACACTAAGACGCAGAGACGCTGAGACCCAGAGACTCAGAGACACAGAGGCACAGAGACGCAGAGACCCTGAGACGCAGAGGCGCAGAGACACTGAGACGCAGAGACGCAGAGACTCTGAGGCACAGAGACACAATGACTCTGAGACACAGAGACGCAGAGACACTGAGACCCAGAGATGCAAAGACACTGAGACGCAGAGACGCGCAGAAGCAGAGACCCTGAGACACTGAGACGCAGAGATGCTCAGAGGCAGAGATGCAGAGACTCTGAGATGCAGAGACTCAGAGATGCAGAGACGAAGAGACACTGAGACCCAGAGATGCAGAGGCGCTGAGACGCAGAGACACAGAGACACTGAGACACAGAGTCTCTGAGACGCAGAGACACTGAGACCCAGAGACTCTGAGACGCAGAGATGCAGAGACACAGAGACACTGAGACGCAGAGACACTGAGACGCAGGAACACAGAGATACTGAGACGCAGAGAGGTAGAGACAGAGACGCAGAGACGCAGAGACTCAGAGACTCTGAGACACAGGGACGCCGAGACACTGAGACGCAGAGACGAAGAGACACTGAGACCCAGAGATGCAGAGACGCTGAGACGCAGGGATGTAGACACGCAGAGACCCTCAGACACTGAGACGCAGAGACAATGAGACTCTGAGTTGCAGAGACTCTGAGACGTAGAGACGTAGACACGAAGAGATCCTGAGATACTGAGACGCAGAGACGCTGAGACGCAGAGACACTGAGACCCAGAGATGCAGAGACGCTGAGACGTAGAGACGTAGACACGAAGAGACCCTGAGATACTGAGACGCAGAGACGCTGAGACTCTGAGATGCAGCGACTCTGAGACGCAGAGACTCTGAGACACAGGGACGCAGAGAGGCAGAGACGCAGAGAAGAAGAGACACTGAGACCCAGAGATGCAGAGACGCTGAGACACAGAGTCGCAGAGGCACTGAGACACAGAGACGCAGAGACTCTGAGACTCTGAGATGCCGAGACTCTGAGACCCAGAGACTCTGAGACGGAGAGACTCTGAGACCCAGAGACGCTGAGACGCAGAGACGCAGAGACACGGAGACAGTGAGATGCAGAGACGCAGAGACACTGAGACCCAGAGACTCTGAGACGCAGAGACTCTGAGACACAGGGACGCAGAGACACTGAGACGCAGAGTCGCAGAGACACTGAGACACAGAGACAATGAGACGCAGAGACTCTGAGACTCAGAGATGCAGAGACACTGAGACGCAGAGACACTGAGATGCAGAGACTCTGAGACACAGGGACGCAGAGACAGTGAGACGCTGAGAGGCAGAGAGGCAGAGACGCTGAGACACAGATACGCAGAGACACGGAGACGCAGATACGCTGAGATGCAGAGATGCAGAGACTCTGAGACACAGAGCCTCTGAGATGCAGAGAAGTAGAGACCCTGAGAAGCAGAGACGCAGGGACGCAGAGACGCAGAGAACCTGAGACGCAGAGGCACTGAGCCCCAGAGACTGAGACGCAGAGACTCTGAGACACGGAGACCCAGAGACCCAGAGAAGCAGAGACCCTGAGACACTGACGCGCGGAGACACTGAGGCCCAGAGACACTGAGGCGCAGAGAATCTGAGACGCAGAGACCCAGAGACGCAGAGACGCAGAGACTCTGAGATGCAGAGACGAAGAGACACCGTGACCCAGAGATGCAGAGACGCTGAGACGCAGAGAAGCAGAGACACAGAGACACTGAGATGCAGAGACGCAGAGACGCAGAGACTCTGAGACCCAGAGACTCTGAGACGGAGAGACTCTGAGACCCAGAGACGCTGAGACGCAGAGACACAGAGACACAGAGACACTGAGATGTAGAGACGCAGAGACTCTGAGACGCTGAGACGCAGAGACGCAGAGACACAGAGACACTGAGATGCAGAGACGCAGAGACTCTGAGACCCAGAGACTCTGAGACGCAGAGACTCTGAGACCCAGAGACGCAGCGACGCAGAGACGCAGAGACCCAGAGATGCAGAGACTCTGAGACGCAGAGACACTGAGACACAGAGACACTGAGATGCAGAGACGCAGAGACGCAGAGACACTGAGACCCAGAGACTCTGAGACGCAGAGACTCTGAGACACAGGGACACAGAGAGGCAGAGACACAGAGACACAGAGACACTGAGACGCAGAGACGAAGGGACCCAGAGATGCAGAGACGCAGAGACGAAGAGAGACTGAGACCCAGAGATGCAGAGACTCTGAGATGCAGAGACGCAGAGACACTGAGACCCAGAGACTCTGAGACGCAGAGACACTGAGACCCAGAGACTCTGAGACGCAGAGACTCTGAGACACAGGTACGCAGAGACACTGAGACGCAGAGTCGCAGAGACACTGAGACACAGAGACAATGAGATGCAGAGACTCTGAGATGCAGAGACTCTGAGTCGCAGAGACACTGAGACCCAGAGACTCTGAGACGCAGAGACTCTGAGGCACAGGGACGCAGAGACACTGAGACGCAGAGACGAAGAGAGACTGAGACCCAGAGATGCAGAGGTGCTGAGGCGCAGAGTCGCAAAGACACTGAGACACAGAGACAATGAGATGCAGAGACTCTAAGACGCAGAGACTCTGAGACGCAGAGACGCAGAGACACTGTGACCCAGAGACTCTGAGACGCAGAGACTCTGAGACACAGCGATGCAGAGACACTGAGACGCAGATACGCTGAGACGCAGAGATGCCGAGACTCTGAGATGCAGAGACTCTGAGATGCAGAGAAGCAGAGACCCTGAGAAGCAGAGACGCAGGGGCGCAGAGAACCTGAGACACAGAGACACTGAGACCCAGAGACGCAGAGGCGCAGAGACGTAGAGACACTGAGACGCAGAGACACTGAGACGCAGAGACGCAGAGACACTGAGACCCAGAGACGCAGAGACTCTGAGACGCAGAGACGCAGAGACACTGAGACCCTGAGTCTCTGAGATGCAGAGACTCTGAGACGCAGAGACGCAGAGACACTGAGACCCAGAGACTCTGAGGCGCAGATACTCTGAGACCCAGAGGCACAGCGACGCAGAGACGCAGAGACCCTGAGACACTGCGACACAGAGACTCTGAGACGCAGAGATGCAGTTACACTGAGACCCAGCGATGCAGAGACGCTGAGACGCAGGGACGTAGACACGCAGAGACCCTGAGACACTGAGACGCAGAGACGATGAGACTCTGCGATGCAGTGACTCTGAGACGCAGAGACACTGAGACGCAGAGACGTAGAGACACTGAGACACAGAGACACTGAGATGCAGAGACTCTGAGACGCTGAGACACTGAGACCCAGAGACTCTGAGACGCAGAGATTCTGAGACACAGAGATGCAGAGACACTGAGACGCTGTGACAATGAGACGCAGAGACACAGTGACGGAGAGACGCACAGACGCTGTGACGCAGAGACACTGAGACCCAGAGACGCAGAGGCGCAGAGACTCTGAGACGCAGAGACTCTGAGACGCAGAGACGCAGAGATACTGAGACCCCGAGATGCAGAGACGCTGAGACCCAGGGACGTAGACACGCAGAGACCCTGAGACACTGAGACGCAGAGACGATGAGACTCTGAGATGCAGAGACTCTGAGGCGCAGAACCTCTGAGAGGCAGAGATGCAGAGACACTGAGACACAGAGACACTGAGATGCAGAGACTCAGAGATGCTGAGACTCTGAGACAGAGGGACGCAGAGACAGTGAGACGCAGAGAGGCAGAGACGCAGAGACGCAGAGACACAGATACGCAGAGACACTGAGACGCAGATACGCTGAGATGCAGAGATGCAGAGATCTGAGACACAGAGCCTCTGAGATGCAGAGAAGTAGAGGCCTTCAGACGCAGAGACGCAGGGACGCAGAGACGCAGAGAACCTGAGACGCAGAGGCATTGAGACCCAGAGACTCTGACGCTGAGACTCTGAGACACGGAGACCCAGAGGCCCAGAGCCGCAGAGACCCTGAGACACTGAGACGCGGAGACACTGAGACCCAGAGACACTGAGACACAGAGAATCTGAGACGCAGAGACTCTGAGATGCAGAGACGAAGAGACACTGAGACCCAGAGACGCAGAGACACAGAGACACTGAGATGCAGAGACGCAGAAACGCAGAGACGCAGAGACGCAGAGACTCTGAGACTCTGAGATGCAGAGTCTCTGAGACCCAGAGACTCTGAGACGGAGAGACTCTGAGCCGCAGAGAATCTGAGACGCAGAGACTCTGAGACCCAGAGACGCAGCGACGCAGAGACGCAGAGACCCTGAGACCCAGAGATGCAGAGACGCTGAGACGCAGGGATGTAGACACGCAGAGACCCTGGGACACTGAGACGCAGAGACAATGAGACTCTCAGATGCAGAGACTCTGAGACGTAGAGACACTGAGACACAGAGACACTGAGATGCAGAGACTCTGAGACGCAGAGACACTGAGACCCAGAGACTCTGAGACGCAGTGACTCTGCGACACAGGGACGCAGAGACGCAGAGACACTGAGACGCAGAGACGCAGAGACACTGAGACCCAGAGATGCAGAGACGCTGAGACGCAGAGACGTAAACACGCAGAGACCCTGAAACACTGAGACACAGAGACGATGAGACTCTGAGATGCAGAGACGAAGAGACACTGAGACCCAGAGATGCAGAGACGCTGAGGCGCAGAGACGCAGAGACACTGAGACACAGAGACACTGAGATGCAGAGACTCTGAGACGCAAAGACTCTGAGACGCAGAGACACTGAGACCCAGGGACTCTGAGACGCAGGTACTCAGAGACACAGGGACGCACAGACACTGAGACGCAGATACGCTGAGACGCAGAGATGCAGAGACAATGAGACGCAGAGACTCTGAGATGCAGAGATGCAGGGAAGCAGAGACGCAGAGACACTGAGGCCCAGAGATACTGAGACCCAGAGACGCAGAGGCGCAGAGACACTGAGAAGCAGAGACACTGAGACCCAGAGACGCAGAGACTCTGAGACGCAGAGACTCTGAGACGCAGAGACGCAAAGACTCTGAGACGCAGAGACCCAGAGACGCAGAGACTCTGAGACGCAGAGACCCAGAGACGCAGAGACTCTGAGACGCAGAGACACTGAGTCCCAGAGACTCTCAGACGTAGAGACTCTGAGATGCAGAGACGCAGAGAAACTGAGACCCCGAGATGCAGAGACGCTGAGACCCAGGGTCGTAGACACGCAGAGACCCTGAGACACTGAGGCGCAGAGACGATGAGACTCTGAGATGCAGAGACTCTGAGACGCAGAGCCTCTTAGATGCAGAGACGCAGAGACACTGAAACGCAGAGACACTGAGATGCAGAGACTCTGAGACACAAAGACTCTGAGACGCAGAGACACAGAGACCCAGGGACTCTGAGACGCAGAGACTCAGAGACACAGGGACGCAGAGACACTGAGACGCAGATACGCTGAGACGCAGAGATGTAGAGACTCTGAGACGCAGAGACTCTGAGATGCAGAGAAGCAGAGACCCTGAGAAGCAGACACGCAGGGATGCAGAGACGCAGAGACACTGAGACCCAGAGATGCAGAGACGCTGAGACGCAGAGACGTACACACGCAGTGACCCTGAGACACTGAGACGCAGAGACGCTGAGATGCAGAGACTCTGAGATGCAGAGACTCTGAGATGCAGAGACGAAGAGACACTGAGACCCAGAGACCCAGAGACATTGAGACACAGAGACACTGAGATGCAGAGACTCTGAGACGCAGAGACTCTGAGACGCAGAGACTCTGAGACGCAGAGACACTGAGACCCAGGGACGCAGAGACACTGAGACGCAGATACGCTGAGACGCAGAGATGCAGAGATGCAGAGACTCTGAGATGCAGAGAAGCAGGGACGCTGAAACGCAGAGAACCTGAGACACACAGACACTGAGACTCAGAGACGCAGAGGCGCAGAGACGCAGAGACACTGAGAAGCAGAGACACTGAGACCCAGAGACGCAGAGGCGCAGAGACGCAGAGACGCAGAGACTCTGTGACCCAGAGACTCTGAGACGCAGAGACACTGAGAAGCAGAGACACTGAGACCCAGAGACGCAGAGATGCAGAGGCGCAGAGACGCAGAGACGCAGAGACACTGAGACCCTGAGACGCGGAGACACTGAGACCCAGAGAATCTGAGATGCAGAGACTCTGAGACTCTGAGATGCAGAGGCGCAGAGACTCTGAGAGCCAGAGATGCAGAGACGATGAGACTCTGAGACGCAGAGACTCTGAGACGCAGAGACACTGAGACACTGAGACGCAGAGACTCTGAGACGCAGAGACTCTGAGACACAGGGACGCAGAGACAGGGAGACACAGAGAGGCAGAGACGCAGAGACTCTGAGACGCAGAGACTCTGAGATGCAGAGACGAAGAGACACTGAGACCCAGAGTAGCAGGGACGCTGAGACACAGAGATGCAGAGACACTGAGACCCAGAGACACTGAGATGCAGAGAATCTGAGACGCTGAGACCCGGAGACACAGAAACGCAGAGACGCAGAGACCCTGAGACACTGAGACGCAGAGACACTGAGACACAGAGACACTGAGACGCAGAGAATCTGAGACGCAGAGATGCAGAGACACTGAGCCCCAGAGACACTGGGCCCCAGAGACTGAGACGCAGAGACTCTGAGACACTGAGACCCAGAGACCCAGCGACCCAGAGACGCAGCGACGCAGAGACCCTGAGACACTGAGACACTGAGACCCAGAAACGCTGAGACGCAGAGACACTGAGATGCAGAGATGCAGAGACACTGAGACCCAGAGACCCAGAGATGCAGAGACGCTGAGACGCAGGGATGTAGACACGCATAGACCCTGAGACACTGAGACGCAGAGACACTGAGACACAGAGACACTGAGAAGCAAAGACTCTGAGACGCAGAGATGCAGAGACACTGAGACCCAGAGACCCAGAGACCCAGAGATGCAGAGACGCTGAGACGCAGGGACGTAGACACGCAGAGACCCTGAGGCACTGAGACGCAGAGACACTGAGACGCAGAGACACTGAGACACAGAGACACTGAGACGCAGAGACTCTGAGACACAGGGACGCAGAGACAGTGAGACACAGAGAGGCAGAGAGGCAGAGACGTAGAGACGCTGAGACACAGAGGCGCTGAGACCCAGAGACTCTGAGACGCAGAGACGCTGAGGCGCAGAGATGCATAGACGCTGAGACACAGAGACGTAGACATGCAGAGACCCTGAGACAGTGAGACGCAGAGACTCTGAGACGCAGAGACTCTAAGACGCTGAGACCCTGAGACACAGAGACGCAGCGACGCAGAGACGCAGAGACCCTGAGACACTGAGACGCAGAGAAACTGAGACCCAGAGACACTGAGACGCAGAGACTCTGAGACGCAGAGACACAGAGACACTGAGACCCAGAGATGCAGAGACGCTGAGACGCAGAGACGCAGAGACGCTGAGACCCAGAGACTCTGAGACACAAAGATGCAGAGACAGTGAGACGCAGATACGCTGAGACACAGAGATGCAGAGACTCTGAGACGCAGAGACTCTTCGATGCAGAGAAGCAGAGACCCTGAGAAGCAGAGACGCAGAGGCGCAGGGACGCAGAGGCGAAGAGAACCTGAGACGCAGAGGCGCAGAGACGCTGAGACACTGAGACCCAGAGACACTGAGACGCAGAGACGCTGAGTCCCAGAGACACAGAGACGCAGAGACGCTGAGTCCCAGAGACGCAGAGATCCTAAGCGGCAGGGACGCAGAGAACCTGAGACGCTGAGACCCTGAGACACAGAGACTCAGAGACGCAGAGACACTGAGAACCAGAGACTCTGAGATCCAGAGACACAGAGACACAGAGGCTCAGAGACCCAGAGACTCAGAGACGCAGAGACACAGAGGCTCAGAGACCCAGAGACACAGAGACCCAGAGACGCAGAGACACAGAGGCTCAGAGACTCAGAGACTCAGCGACACGGAGACTCAGAGGCACAGATGCTCAGAGACTCAGAGACCCAGAGACTCAGAGATGCAGAGACACAGAGGCTCAGAGACACAGAGACACAGAGTCTCAGAGACTTACAGACACCGAGACACAGATGCTCAGAGACTCAGAGACACAGAGACTCAGAGACACAGAGACCCAGTGACCCAGAGACAACTGAGACACAGAGACACTGAGATGCAGAGACTCTGAGATGCAGAGACTCTGAGATGCAGAGAAGCAGGGACGCAGAAACGCAGAGTACCTGAGACACAGAGACACTGAGACCCAGAGACGCAGAGGCGCAGAGACGCAGAGACACTGAGAAGCAGAGACACTGAGACCCAGAGACGCAGAGACGCAGAGACGCAGAGACTCTGAGACCCAGAGACTCTGAGACGCAGAGACGCAGAGACACTGAGCCCCAGAGACTCTCAGACGCAGAGACTCTGAGACGCAGAGACGCAGAGACACTGAGACCCCGAGATGCAGAGACGCTGAGACTCAGGGACGTAGACACGCAGAGACTCTGAGACAATGAGACGCAGAGACGATGAGACTCTGAGATGCAGAGACTCTGAGATTCAGAGACGCAGAGACACTGAGACACAGAGACACTGATATGCAGAGACTCTGACACGCAGAGTTTTGGAGACACAGGGACGCAGAGACAGTGAGACGCAGAGAGGCAGAGACGCAGAGACGCTGAGACACAGATACGCTGAGATGCAGAGATGCAGAGACTCTGCGACGCAGAGACTCTGAGATGCAGAGAAGCAGAGACCCTGAGATGCAGACACGCAGGGACGCAGAGTACCTGAGACGCAGAGACCCTGAGACACTGAGACGCGGATACACTGAGACCCAGAGAATCTGAGATGCAGAGACTCTGAGATGCAGAGAAGAAGAGACACTGAGACCCAGAGATGCAGAGACTCTGAGACGCAGAGACACTGAGACACAGGGACGCAGAGACAGGGAGACACAGAGAGGCAGAGACGCAGAGATGGTGAGCCACAGAGATGCTGAGACGCAGAGACAGTGAGACCCAGAGATGCAGAGACTCTGAGACGCAGAGACACTGAGACACAGGGACGCAGAGACAGGGAGACACAGAGAGGCAGAGACGAAGAGACACTGAGACCCAGAGTGGCAGGGACGCTGAGACACAGCGACGCAGAGACTCTGAGAATCTGAGATGCAGAGGCGCAGAGACTCTGAGAGCCAGAGATGCAGAGACGATGAGACTCTGAGATGCAGAGACTCTGAGACGCAGAGACACAGGGACGCAGAGACAGGGAGACACAGAGAGGCAGAGACGCAGAGATGGTGAGCCACAGAGATGCTGAGACGCAGAGACAGTGAGACCCAGAGATGCAGAGACTCTGAGACGCAGAGACTCTGAGATGCAGAGACGAAGAGACACTGAGACCCAGAGTGGCAGGGACGCTGAGACACAGAGACGCAGAGAGACTGAGACCCAGAGACAGTGAGATGCAGAGAATCTGAGACGCTGAGACCCGGAGACACAGAAACGCAGAGACGCAGAAACCCTGAGACACTGAGACGCAGAGACACTGAGATGCAGAGACTCTGAGATGCAGAGACTCTGAGACGCAGAGACACTGAGACCCAGAGACTCTGAGACGCAGAGAATCTGAGATGCTGAGACCCAGAGACACAGAAACGCAGAGACGCAGAGACCCTGAGACACTGAGACGCTGAGACACTGAGAGACAGAGACGCTGAGACCCAGAGATGCAGAGACGCTGAGACGCAGAGACGTAGACACGCAGAGACGCAGAGACCCTGAGACCCAGAGATGCAGAGACGCTGAGACGCAGGGACGTAGACACGCAGAGACCCTGAGACACTGAGACGCAGAGACAATGAGACTCTCAGATGCAGAGACTCTGAGACGCAGAGACACTGAGACACAGAGACACAGAGATGCAGAGACTCTGAGATGCAGAGACTCTGAAACGCAGAGACACTGAGACCCAGAGACTCTGAGACGCAGAGACTCTGAGACACAGGGACGCAGAGACAGTGAGACACAGAGAGGCAGAGACACAGACACGCTGAGACACAGAGATGCTGAGACCCAGTGACTCTGAGACGCAGAGACTCTGAGGCACAGAGACACAGAAACACTGAGACTCAGAGATGCGGAGACGCTGAGACACAGAGACGTAGACACGCAGAGACCCTGAGACACTGAGATGCAGAGAATCTGAGACACTGAGACCCGGAGACACAGAGACGCAGCGACGCAGAGACGCAGAGACCCTGAGAGGCCGAGACACAGAGACACTGAGACACAGAGATGCCGAGACGCTGAGACGCAGAGACGTAGACACGCAGAGACCCTGGGACACTGAGACCCAGAGTCACTGAGACGCAGCGACGCAGAGACGCAGAAACGCAGAGACCCTGAGACACAGAGATGCAGACACGCTGAGACACAGAGATGCAGAGACAGTGAGACACAGACACTGAGACACAGAGACACTGAGATGCAGAGAACCTGAGACACTGAGACCCGGAGACACAGAGACACAGCGACGCAGAGACGCAGAGATCCTGGGACACAGAGACACTGAGACCCAGAGGCACTGAGACGCCGAGACACAGAGACACTGAGACCCAGAGATGCAGAGACGCTGAGACACAGAGACTCTGGGAAACTGAGACACAGAGACACTGAGATGCAGAGACTCTGAGACGCAGAGACTCTGAGACGCAGAGACTCAGAGACACAGGGACGCAGAGACACTGAGACACAGATACGCTGAGACGCAGAGACACTGAGACACAGATACGCTGAGACGCAGAGATGCAGAGAAGCAGAGAACCTGAGAGGCTGAGACGCAGGGACGCAGAGACGCAGAGAACCTGAGACGCAGACACACTGAGACCCAGAGACGCAGAGGCGCAGAGACGCAGAGACTCTGAGACGCAGAGACACTGAGACGCAGAGACGCAGAGACTCTGAGACGCAGAGACACTGAGCCCAGAGACGCAGAGACGCAGAGAGTCTGAGACCCAGAGACTCTAAGATGCAGAGACTCTGAGACGCAGAGACGCAGAGACACTGAGCCCCAGAGACGCACAGACGCAGAGACTCTGCGACGCAGAGACGCAGAGACACTGAGACCCCGAGATGCAGAGACGCTGAGACCCAGGGACGTAGACACGCAGAGACCCTGAGACACTGAGGCGCAGAGACGATGAGACTCTGAGATGCAGAGACTCTGAGACGCAGAGCCTTTGAGATTCAGAGACGCAGAGACACTGAGACACAGAGACACTGAGATGCAGAGACTCTGAGATGCAGAGACGCAGGGACGCAGAGACGCAGAGAACCTGAGACGCAGAGTCACTGAGACCCAGAGACTCTGTGACGCAGAGACTCTGAGACGCAGAGACGCAGAGACACTGAGCCCCAGAGACTGAGACGCAGAGACTCTGAGACACGGAGACCCAGAGACCCAGAGACGCAGCGACGCAGAGACCCTGAGACACTGAGACGCGGAGACACTGAATCCCAGAGACACTGAGACGCAGAGAATCTGAGATGCAGAGACTCTGAGATGCAGAGACGAAGAGACACTGAGACCCAGAGATGCAGAGACGCTGAGAAGCAGAGACGCTGAGACACAGAGACACTGAGACGCAGAGACTCTGAGACTCAGAGACTCTGAGACGGAGAGACTCTGAGATGCAGAGACGCAGAGACCCTGAGACCCAGAGACGCAGAGACGCTGAGACGCAGGGACGTAGACACACAGAGACCCTGAGACACTGAGACGCAGAGACGATGAGACTCTGAGATGCAGAGACTCTGAGACGCAGAGACACTGAGACACAGAGACACTGAGATGCAGAGACTCTGAGAAGCAGAGATGCAAAGACGCAGAGACACAGAGACCAGAGACTCTGAGTCGCAGAGACACTTAGACGCAGAGACACTGAGGCTCAGAGACTCTAAGACGCAGAGACGCAGAGACACTGAGACCCAGTGGCTCTGAGGCGCAGAGACTCTGAGACGCAGAGATGCAGAGACACTGAGACAAAGAGACACTGCGACACAGAGACTCTGAGATGCAGAGACATTTCGATGCAGAGAGTCTTAGACGCACAGTCACAGAGACACTGAGACACAGAGACTCTGAGACGCTGAGACTCTGAGACGCAGAGACTCTGAGACTCTGAGACGCAGAGACTCTGAGACGAAGAGACGCAGAGACGCAGAGGCACTGAGAACCAGAGACTCTGAGACACAGAGATGCAGAGACCCTGAGACACAGAAACATCGAGACCCAGAGACTCTGAGACGCAGAAACACTGAGACCCAGACACTTTGAGACGCAGAGACTCTGAGACGCAGAGTCGCTGAGACAAACAGACTCTGAGATGCAGAGACGCAGAGACACTGAGACACAGAGACACTGAGACCCTGAGACTCTGCGACATAGAGACTCTGAGACGCAGAGACGCAGAGACACTGAGACCCAGAGACCCAGAGGCACTGAGACCCAGAGACTCTGAGACGCAGAGACTCGGAGACGCAGAGGCACTGAGACCCAGAGACTCTGAGACGCAGAGACTCGGAGACGCAGAGGCACTGAGACCCAGAGACTCTGAGACGCAGAGACTCGGAGACGCAGAGGCACTGAGACCCAGAGACTCTGAGACGCAGAGACTCGGAGACGCAGAGATGCCAAGACGCAGAGACACAGAGACCAGAGACTCTGAGTCGCAGAGACACTTTGACGCAGAGACACTGAGGCTCAGAGACTCTGAGACGCAGAGACGCAGAGACGCAGAGAAGCAGAGACACTGAGACCCAGTGACTCTGAGGCGCAGAGACTCTGAGACGCAGAGAAGCAGAGACACTGAGACAAAGAGACACTGAGACCCAGAGACTCTGAGATGCAGAGACATTTCGATGCAGAGAGTCATAGGCGCACAGTCGCAGAGACACTGAGACGCAGAGACTCTGAGACACAGAGACTCTGAGACTCTGAGACGCATAGACGCAGAGGCACTGAGAACCAGAGACTCTGAGACACAGAGATGCAGAGACCCTGAGACACAGAAACATTGAGACCCAGAGACTGTGAGACGCAGAGACGCAGAGACACTGAGACCAGAGACTCTGAGACGCAGAGACTCTGAGACGCAGAGAAACTGAGTCCCAGAGACTTTAGAGTCACAGAGACTCTGAGACGCAGAGACACTGAGACCCAGACACTCTGAGACGCAGAGACTCTGAGACGCAGAGTCGCTGAGACAAACAGACTCTGAGATGCAGAGACGCAGAGACACTGAGACACAGGGAGACTGAGAGCCAGACACTGCGACATAGAGACTCTGAGACGCAGAGACGCAGACACTGAGACGCAGAGACTCTGAGACACAGAGACGCAGAGACACTGAGACTCAGAGACTCAGAGATGCATAGGCGCAGAGACACTGAGACGCAGAGACTCTGAGAAGCAGAGACTCTGAGATGCAGAGACACAGAGACACTGAGACCCAGTCACTCTGAGACGCAGAGACGCAGAGACACTGAGACCCAGAGTCTCTGCGATCGAGAGACTCTGATACGCAGAGACGCAGAGATACTGAGACCCAGACACTCTGAGACGCAGAGACTCTGAGATGCAGAGGCGCAGAGACACTGAGACCCAGAGACTTTGAGACCCAGAGACTCTGAGACGCAGAGACACTGAGGCCCAGACACACTGAGATGCAGAGACACTGTGACACTTTGACACTGAGACCCAGAGACTCTGAGACGCAGAGACACTGAGACGCAGAGACTCTGCGATGCAGAGACGCTGAGACTCAGAGACACTGAGACCCAGAGACTCTGACACGCACAGAATCTGAGACGCAGAGACGCAGAGACACTGAGATCCAGAGACGCTGAGACACAGAGACGCAGTGACTCTGAGACGCAGAGACGCAGAGACTCTGAGAAGCAGAGTCTCTGAGACGCGGAGCCTCTGAGACGCAGAGACCCTGAGACGCAGAGACACTGAGACCAGGAGACGCATAGATGCAGAGACTCAGAGACTCTGAGACGCAGAGACCCTGAGACGCAGAGACACTGAGACGCAGAGACGCAGAGACACAGAGACGCAGAGACGCAGAAACCCGAGACGCAGAGACACTGAGACGCCGAGACGCAGAAACCCGAGACGCAGAGACACTGAGACCCAGAGACGCAGAGACGCAGAGACCCTGAGACACAGTGACTCTGAGACGCAGAGACACAGAGACTCTGAGACGCAGAGACGCTGAGACCCTGAGACCCAGAGACACAGAAAGGCAGAGACCATGAGACCTAGGGACTCTGAGACACAGAGACGCTGAGACCCAGAGATGCAGAGTAACTGAGACGCTGAGACACAGAGACGCAGAGACTGTGAGACGCAGAGACTCTGAGATGCAGAGACGCTGACAAGCAGAGACGCTGAGACGCAGAGACACTGAGTCCCAGAGACGCAAAGACGCAGAGAACCTAAGACGCAGAGACACTGTGACACATAGAGGCAGAGACTATGAGACGCAGAGACTCTGAGATGCATAGACGCTGAGACCCAGGGACTCTGAGACGCAGAGACACAGAGACACAGGGACGCAGAGACACTGAGACACTGAGACGCAGATACGCTGAGACGCAGAGAAGCAGAGACCCTGAGAAGCAGAGACGCAGAGACGCAGAGACACTGAGACCCAGAGACGCAGAGGCGCAGAGACGCAGAGACACTGAGAAGCAGAGACACTGAGCCCAAGGGACTCTGTGACGCTGAGACTGTGAGATGCAGAGATGCAGAGACGCTGAGACCCAGAGACGCAGGGACACTGAGGTGCAGAGACTCTGAGACCCAGAGACACAGAGACGCAGAGAGGCAGAGACTCTGAGACGCAGTGACGCAGAGACCCTGAGACACTGAGACGCGGAGACACTAAGACCCAGAGACACTGAGACGCAGAGGCTCTGAGACGCAGAGACACTGAGACCCAAAGACGCAGAGACTCTGAGTGTCAGAGACTCTGAGACACTGAGCCCCAGAGACACTGAGACCCAGAGACCCAGAGACGCAGCGACGCAGAGACCCTGAGACACTGAGACGCGGAGGCACTGAGACCCAGTGACACTGAGACCCAGAGACCCAGATACGAAGCGACGCAGAGACCCTGAGACACTGAGACGCGGAGACACAGAGACCCAGAGACACTGAGACGCAGAGACTCTGAGACGCAGAGACGCAGAGACACTGAGACCCAGAGACCCAGAGACGAAGCGACGCAGAGACCCAGAGATGCACAGACGCTGAGACGCAGAGACGCTGAGACACTGAGACACTGAGACGCAGAGACTCTGAGACGCAGAGACTCTGAGACGCAGAGACGCTGAGACATTGAGACACTTAGACGCAGAGACTCTGAGAGCAGAGACGCAGAGACCCTGAGACGCTGAGACACAGAGACGATGAGACTCTGAGATGCAGAGACTCTGAGATGCAGAGACTCTGAGACGCAGAGACTCTGAGATGCAGAGACGAAGAGACACTGAGACCCAGAGATGCAGAGACGCTGAGGCGCAGAGACGCAGAGACCCTGAGACACTGAGACACAGAGACACTGAGATGCAGAGACTCTGAGGCGCAGAGACTCTGAGATGCAGAGACGAAGAGGCACTGAGACCCAGAGATGCAGAGACGCTGAGGCGCAGAGACGCAGAGACACTGAGACACTGAGACACAGAGACACTGAGACGCAGAGACTCTGAGACGCAGGGATACTGAGACCCAGGGACTCTGAGACGCAGAGACTGAGCGACACAGGGACGCAGAGACACTGAGACGCAGATACGCTGAGACGCAGAGATGCAGAGACTCTGAGACGAAGACACTCTGAGATGCAGAGAAGCAGAGACCCTGAGAAGCAGACACGCAGGGACGCAGAGACGCAGAGAACCTGAGACGCTGAGACACTGAGACCCAGAGATGCAGAGGCGCAGAGGCGCAGAGACTCTCAGACGCAGGGACTCTGAGACGCAGAGACGCAGGGGCACTGAGACGCAGAGACGCTGAGACCCAGAGACGCAGAGACGCCGAGACACTGAGGCGCAGACACTGAGACGCAGAGACACTGAGCCCAAGGGACTCTGTGACAGAGACGCAGAGACGTTGAGACTCAGAGACGCAGGGACGCAGAGACGCAGAGACGCCGAGACACTGAGGTGCAGAGACACTGAGGCGCAGAGACTCTGAGACGCAGAGACACTGAGACCCAAAAACGCAGAGACGCAGAGACTCTGAGACCCAGAGACCCAGAGAGGCAGAGACTCTGAAACGCAGACACGGAGAGTCACTGAGACGCAGAAACACTGAGACGCAGAGACACTGAGATGCAGAGACTCTGAGATGCAGAGACTCTGAGACGCAGAGACGCAGAGAATCTGAGACGCAGAGATGCAGAGACACTGAGCCCCAGAGACACTGGGCCCCAGAGACTGAGACGCAGAGACTCTGAGACACTGGGACCCAGAGACCCAGCGACCCAGAGACGCAGCGACGCAGAGACCCTGAGACACTGAGACACTGAGACCCAGAAACGCTGAGACGCAGAGACACTGAGATGCAGAGATGCAGAGACACTGAGACCCAGAGACCCAGAGATGCAGAGACGCTGAGACGCAGGGACGTAGACACGCATAGACCCTGAGACACTGAGACGCAGAGACACTGAGACACAGAGACACTGAGATGCAAAGACTCTGAGACGCAGAGATGCAGAGATGCAGAGACACTGAGACCCAGAGACCCAGAGATGCAGAGACGCTGAGACGCAGGGACGTAGACACGCAGAGACCCTGAGGCACTGAGACGCAGAGACACTGAGACGCAGAGACACTGAGACACAGAGACACTGAGACGCAGAGACTCTGAGACACAGGGACGCAGAGACAGTGAGACACAGAGAGGCAGAGAGGCAGAGACGTAGAGACGCTGAGACACAGGGGCGCTGAGACCCAGAGACTCTGAGACGCAGAGACGCTGAGGCGCAGAGATGCATAGACGCTGAGACACAGAGACGTAGACATGCAGAGACCCTGAGACAGTGAGACGCAGAGACTCTGAGACGCAGAGACGCTGAGGCGCAGAGATGCAGAGACGCTGAGACATAGAGACGTAGACACCGAGAGACCCTGAGACACTGAGACGCAGAGACTCTGAGACGCAGAGACTCTAAGACGCTGAGACCCTGAGACACAGAGACGCAGCGACGCAGAGACGCAGAGACCCTGAGACACTGAGACGCAGAGAAACTGAGACCCAGAGACACTGAGACGCAGAGACTCTGAGACGCAGAGACACAGAGACACTGAGACCCAGAGATGCAGAGACGCTGAGACGCAGAGACGCAGAGACGCTGAGACCCAGAGACTCTGAGACACAAAGATGCAGAGACAGTGAGACGCAGATACGCTGAGACACAGAGATGCAGAGACTCTGAGACGCAGAGACTCTTCGATGCAGAGAAGCAGAGACCCTGAGAAGCAGAGACGCAGAGGCGCAGGGACGCAGAGGCGAAGAGAACCTGAGACGCAGAGGCGCAGAGACGCTGAGACACTGAGACCCAGAGACACTGAGACGCAGAGACGCTGAGCCCCAGAGACACAGAGACGCAGAGACGCTGAGTCCCAGAGACGCAGAGATCCTAAGCGGCAGGGACGCAGAGAACCTGAGACGCTGAGACCCTGAGACACAGAGACTCAGAGACGCAGAGACACTGAGAACCAGAGACTCTGAGATCCAGAGACACAGAGACACAGAGGCTCAGAGACCCAGAGACTCAGAGACGCAGAGACACAGAGGCTCAGAGACCCAGTGACACAGAGACCCAGAGACACAGAGACAAAGAGACCCAGAGAGACAGAGACTCAGAAACACAGAGACACAGAGACTCAGAAACACAGAGACACAGAGACAAAGAGGCTCAGAGACTCAGAGACACAGAGACTCAGGGACACAGAGACACAGAGACACAGAGATTTAGAGACGCAGATACACAGAGGCTCAGGGACTCAGAGACTTAGCGACACGGAGAATCAGGGACACAGAGACTCAGAGACACAGAGACGCAGAGACAAAGAGGCTCAGAGACTCAGAGACTCAGAGACGCAGAGACACAGAGACGCAGAGACTCAGAGACGCAGAGACTCAGAGACGCAGAGACACAGAGGCTCAGAGACTCAGATACTCAGCGACACGGAGACTCAGAGGCACAGATGCTCAGAGACTCAGAGACCCAGAGACTCAGAGATGCAGAGACACAGAGGCTCAGAGACACAGAGACACAGAGTCTCAGAGACTTACAGACACCGAGACACAGATGCTCAGAGACTCAGAGACACAGAGACTCAGAGACACAGAGACCCAGTGACCCAGAGACAACTGAGACACAGAGACACTGAGATGCAGAGACTCTGAGATGCAGAGACTCTGAGATGCAGAGAAGCAGGGACGCAGAAACGCAGAGAACCTGAGACACAGAGACACTGAGACCCAGAGACGCAGAGGCGCAGAGACGCAGAGACACTGAGAAGCAGAGACACTGAGACCCAGAGACGCAGAGACGCAGAGACGCAGAGACTCTGAGACCCAGAGACTCTGAGACGCAGAGACGCAGAGACACTGAGCCCCAGAGACTCTCAGATGCAGAGACTCTGAGACGCAGAGACGCAGAGACACTGAGACCCCGAGATGCAGAGACGCTGAGACCCAGGGACGTAGACACGCAGAGACTCTGAGACAATGAGACGCAGAGTCGATGAGACTCTGAGATGCAGAGACTCTGAGATTCAGAGACGCAGAGACACTGAGACACAGAGACACTGAGACACAGAGAATCTGAGATGCTGAGACCCAGAGACACAGAAACGCAGAGACGCAGAGACCCTGAGACACTGAGACGCTGAGACACTGAGAGACAGAGACGCTGAGACCCAGAGATGCAGAGACGCTGAGACGCAGAGACGTAGACACGCAGAGACGCAGAGACCCTGAGACCCAGAGATGCAGAGACGCTGAGACGCAGGGACGTAGACACGCAGAGACCCTGAGACACTGAGACGCAGAGACAATGAGACTCTCAGATGCAGAGACTCTGAGACGCAGAGACACTGAGACACAGAGACACAGAGATGCAGAGACTCTGAGATGCAGAGACTCTGAAACGCAGAGACACTGAGACCCAGAGATGCAGAGACGAGGAGACTTAGAGACGTAGACACGCAGAGACTCTGAGACACTGAGATGCAGAGACGCAGAGACTCTGAGACGCAGAGACGAAGGGACACTGAGACCCAGAGCAGCAGGGACACTGAGACACAGAGACACAGCGACACTGAGACACAGAGACACTGAGATGCAGAGAATCTGAGACTCTGAGACCAAGAGACTCTAAGACGCTGAGACGCCGAGACACAGAGACACTGAGACCCAGAGATGCAGAGACTCTGACATGCAGAGATACTGAGACCCAGGGACTCTGAGACACAGAGTCTCAGAGACACAGGGACGCAGAGATACTGAGACGCAGATACTCTGAGACGCAGAGATGCAGAGACTCTGAGACGCAGAGACTCTGAGACACAGGGACGCAGAGACAGTGAGACACAGAGAGGCAGAGACGCTGAGACGCTGAGGCACAGAGATGCTGAGACCCAGAGACGCAGAGACGCTGAGACACAGAGACGTAGACACGCAGAGACCCTGAGACACTGAGATGCAGAGACGCTGAGACGCAGAGACTCTGAGACGCAGAAAATCTGAGATGCAGAGATGCAGAGGCACTGAGAACCAGAGACTCTGAGACACAGAGATGCAGAGACACTGAGACCAGAGACTCTGAGGCGCAGAGACTCTGAGACGCAGAGAAACTGAGTCGCAGAGACTCAGAGTCACAGAGACTCTGAGACGCAGAGACACTGAGACCCAGACACTCTGAGACGCAGAGACTCTGAGATGCAGATTCGCTGAGACAAACAGACTCTGAGATGCAGAGACGCAGAGACACTGAGACACAGAGACACTGAGAGCCAGAGACTCTGCGACATATAGACTCTGAGACGCAGAGACGCAGAGACACTGAGACGCAGAGGCTCTGAGACACAGAGACGCAGAGACACTGAGACGCAGAGACTCTGAGAAGCAGAGACTCTGAGATGCAGAGACACTGAGAACCAGAGACTCTGAGATGCAGAGACTTTGAGACGAAGAGACGCAGATACACTGAGACCCAGTCACTCTGAGACGCAGAGACGCAGAGACTCTGAGACGCAGAGACACTGAGACCCAGAGACTCTGAAACGCAGAGACTCTGAGACGCAGAGACGCAGAGATACTGAGACCCAGGCACTCTGAGACGCAGAGACTCTGAGAAGCAGAGATGCAAAGACGCAGAGACACAGAGACCACAGACTCTGAGTCGCAGAGACACTTAGACGCAGAGACACTGAGGCTCAGAGACTCTAAGACGCAGAGACGCAGAGACGCTGAGACCCAATGGCTCTGAGGCGCAGAGACTCTGAGACGCAGAGATGCAGAGACACTGAGACAAAGAGACACTGCGACCCAGAGACTCTGAGATGCAGAGACATTTCGATGCAGAGAGTCTTAGACGCACAGTCGCAGAGACACTGAGACACAGAGACTCTGAGACGCTGAGACTCTGAGACGCAGAGACTCTGAGACTCTGAGACGCAGAGACTCTGAGACGAAGAGACGCAGAGACGCAGAGGCACTGAGAACCAGAGACTCTGAGACACAGAGATGCAGAGACCCTGAGACACAGAAACATCGAGACCCAGAGACTATGAGACGCAGAGACACTGAGACCCAGACACTTTGAGACGCAGAGACTCTGAGACGCAGAGTCGCTGAGACAAACAGACTCTGAGATGCAGAGACGCAGAGACACTGAGACACAGAGACACTGAGACCCTGAGACTCTGCGACATAGAGACTCTGAGACGCAGAGACGCAGAGACACTGAGACCCAGAGACCCAGAGGCACTGAGACCCAGAGACTCTGAGACGCAGAGACTCGGAGACGCAGAGGCACTGAGACCCAGAGACTCTGAGACGCAGAGACTCGGAGATGCAGAGATGCCAAGACGCAGAGACACAGAGACCAGAGACTCTGAGTCGCAGAGACACTTTGACGCAGAGACACTGAGGCTCAGAGACTCTGAGACGCAGAGACGCAGAGACGCAGAGAAGCAGAGACACTGAGACCCAGTGACTCTGAGGCGCAGAGACTCTGAGACGCAGAGAAGCAGAGACACTGAGACAAAGAGACACTGAGACCCAGAGACTCTGAGATGCAGAGACATTTCGATGCAGAGAGTCATAGGCGCACAGTCGCAGAGACACTGAGACGCAGAGACTCTGAGACACAGAGACTCTGAGATTCTGAGACGCAGAGACGCAGAGGCACTGAGAACCAGAGACTCTGAGACACAGAGATGCAGAGACCCTGAGACACAGAAACATTGAGACCCAGAGACTGTGAGACGCAGAGACGCAGAGACACTGAGACCAGAGACTCTGAGACGCAGAGACTCTGAGACGCAGAAAACTGAGTCCCAGAGACTTTAGAGTCACAGAGACTCTGAGACGCAGAGACACTGAGACCCAGACACTCTGAGACACAGAGACTCTGAGACGCAGAGTCGCTGAGACAAACAGACTCTGAGATGCAGAGACGCAGAGACACTGAGACACAGGGAGACTGAGAGCCAGAGACTGCGACATAGAGACTCTGAGACGCAGAGACGCAGAGACACTGAGACGCAGAGACTCTGAGACACAGAGACGCAGAGACACTGAGACTCAGAGACTCAGAGATGCATAGGCGCAGAGACACTGAGACGCAGAGACTCTGAGAAGCAGAGACTCTGAGATGCAGAGACACAGAGACACTGAGACCCAGTCACTCTGATACGCAGAGACGCAGAGATACTGAGACCCAGACACTCTGAGACGCAGAGACTCTGAGATGCAGAGGCGCAGAGACACTGAGACCCAGAGACTTTGAGACCCAGAGACTCTGAGATGCAGAGACACTGAGACCCAGGGACTCAGAGGCGCAGAGACTCTGAGACGCAGAGACACTGAGGCCCAGACACACTGAGATGCAGAGACACTGTGACACAGTGACACTGAGACCCAGAGACTCTGAGACGCAGAGACACTGAGACGCAGAGACTCTGCGATGCAGAGACGCTGAGACGCAGAGACACTGAGATCCAGAGACGCTGAGACACAGAGACGCAGTGACTCTGAGACGCAGAGACGGTGAGACGCAGTGACTCTGAGACTCTGAGACGCAGAGACGGTGAGACGCAGTGACTCTGAGACGCAGAGACTCTGAGAAGCAGAGACCCTGAGACGCAGAGACACTGAGACCAGGAGACGCATAGATGCAGAGACTCAGAGACGCAGAAACCCGAGACGCAGAGACCCTGAGACACAGTGACTCTGAGACGCAGAGACTCTGAGACACAGAGACTCTGAGACGCAGAGACGCAGAGACGCTGAGACCCAGAGACACAGAGACACAGAGACGCAGAGAGGCAGAGACCCTGAGACACAGTGACTCTGAGACGCAGAGACCCTGAGACACAGAGACGCAGAGACGCTGAGACCCTGAGACCCAGAGACACAGAGACGCAGAGAGGCAGAGACCATGAGACCCAGAGACTCTGAGACGCATAGATGCTGAGACCCAGAGATGCAGAGTAACTGAGACGCAGAGACACAGAGAATCTGAGACGCAGAGACGCTGAGACCCTGAGACCCTGAGACCCAGAGACACAGAGACGCAGAAAGGCAGAGACCATGAGACCCAGAGACTCTGAGACGCATAGACGCTGAGACCCAGAGATGCAGAGTAACTGAGACGCTGAGACACTGAGACGCAGAGACACTGAGACACAGAGACGCAGAGACTGTGAGACGCAGAGACTCTGAGATGCAGGGACGCTGACAAGCAGAGACGCTGAGACGCAGAGACGCACAAACACTGAGATGCAGAGACACTGAGACGCAGAGACGCTGAGGCGCGGAGACACTGAGTCCCAGAGACACAAAGACGCAGACAACCTAAGACGCAGTGACACATGGAGGCAGAGACTATGAGTCGCAGAGGCTCTGAGATGCATAGACGCTGAGACCCAGAGACGCAGAGACGCAGAGACACTGAGACGCAGATACAGTGAGACGCAGAGACGCTGAGACCCCCAGATGCAGAGACGCAGATACACAGAGACACTGAGACCCAGAGACGCAGAGATGCAATGATCCAGAGGCTCTGAGACACAGAGACCCTGAGATCCAGAAACGCAGAGGCGCAGAGACGCAGAGGCACTGAGAAGCAGAGACACTGAGTCGCAGAGACACTGAGACGCAGAGACCCTGGGACCCAGAGACGAATAGACACAGAGACGCAGAGACACTGAGACGCAGAGACACTGAAACCAAGAGACTCTGAGATGCAGAGACCCTGAGACACTGAGGCACAGAGACGATGAGACTCTGAGATGCAGAGACTCTGGGACGCAGAGACTCTGAGATGCAGAGACGAAGAGACACTGAGACCCAGAGATGCAGAAAGGCTGAGACGCAGAGATTCTGAGACGTAAAGACACAGAGACGCAAAGACTCTGAGGCGCAGAGACTCTGAGACACAGGGACGCAGAGACAGTGAGACGCAGAGAAGCAGAGGCGCAGAGACGCTGAGACACAGAAACGCTGAGAACCAGAGACTCTGAGACGCAGAGACTCTGAGACGCAGAGACACAGAGACCCAGAGATGCAGAGCCGTTGAGACACAGAGACGCAGACATGCAGAGACCCTGAGACACTGAGACCCAGAGATGCAGAGACGCTGAGACGCAGAGACTCTGAGACGCAGAGACACTGAGACCCAGAGATTCTGAGACGCAGAGACTCTGAGACACAGGGACGCAGAGACACTGAGACCCAGAGACTCTGAGACGCAGAGACTCTGAGGCGCAGAGACGCAGGGACTCTGAGACGCAGAGGCACGGAGACCCAGAGACTCTGAGACGCAGAGACTCGGAGACGCAGAGGCACTGAGACCCAGAGACTCTGAGACGCAGAGATCGGAGACGCAGAGATGCCAAGATGCAGAGACACAGAGACCAGAGACTCTGAGTCGCAGAGACACTTTGACGCAGAGACACTGAGGCTCAGAGACTCTGAGATGCAGAGACGCAGAGAAGCAGAGACACTGAGACCCAGTGACTCTGAGGCGCAGAGACTCTGAGACGCAGAGAAGCAGAGACACTGAGACAAAGAGACACTGAGACCCAGAGACTCTGAGATGCAGAGACATTTTGATGCAGAGAGTCATAGGCGCACAGTCGCAGCGACACTGAGACGCAGAGACTCTGAGACACAGAAACTCTGAGACTCTGAGACGCAGAGACGCAGAGGCACTGAGAACCAGAGACTCTGAGACACAGAGATGCAGAGACCCTGAGACACAGAAACATTGAGACCCAGAGACTGTGAGACGCAGAGACGCAGAGACACTGAGACCAGAGACTCTGAGACGCAGAGACTCTGAGACGCAGAAAACTGAGTCCCAGAGACTCAGAGTCACAGAGACTCTGAGACGCAGAGACACTGAGACCCAGACACTCTGAGATGCAGAGACTCTGAGACGCAGAGTCGCTGAGACAAACAGACTCTGAGATGCAGAGACGCAGAGACACTGAGACACAGGGACACTGAGAGCCAGCGACTCTGCGAAATAGAGACTCTGAGACGCAGAGACGCAGAGACACTGAGACGCAGAGACTCTGAGACACAGAGACGCAGAGACACTGAGACTCAGAGACTCAGAGATGCATAGGCGCAGAGACACTGAGACGCAGAGACTCTGAGAAGCAGAGACTCTGAGATGCAGAGACACAGAGACACTGAGACCCAGTCACTCTGAGACGCAGAGACGCAGAGACTCTGAGACGCAGAGACACTGAGACCCAGAGTCTCTGCGATCGAGAGACTCTGATACGCAGAGATGCAGAGATACTGAGACCCAGACACTCTGAGATGCAGAGACTCTGAGATGCAGAGGCGCAGAGACACTGAGACCCAGAGACTTTGAGACCCAGAGACTCTGAGACGCAGAGACACTGAGACCCAGGGACTCAGAGGCGCAGAGACTCTGAGACGCAGAGACACTGAGGCCCAGACACACTGAGATGCAGAGACACTGTGACACAGAGACACTGAGACCCAGAGACTCTGAGACGCAGAGACTCTGAGACGCAGAGACACTGAGACGCAGAGACGCAGAGTTGCAGATAAGCAGAGACGCAGAGGCACTGAGACCCAGAAACGCAGAGTAGCAGAGACCCTGAGACGCAGAGACGCAGAGACTCTGAGAAGCAGAGTCTCTGAGACGCGGAGCCTCTGAGACGCAGAGACCCTGAGACGCAGAGACACTGAGACCAGGAGACGCATAGATGCAGAAACTCAGAGACTCTGAGACGCAGAGACACTGAGACCAGGAGACGCATAGATGCAGAAACTCAGAGACTCTGAGACGCAGAGACCCTGAGACGCAGAGACACTGAGACCAGGAGACGCATAGATGCAGAGACTCAGAGACTCTGAGACGCAGAGACCCTGAGACGCAGAGACGCAGAGACACAGAGACGCAGAGACACAGAAACCCGAGACGCAGAGACACTGAGACGCCGAGACGCAGAAACCCGAGACGCAGAGACACTGAGACCCAGAGACGCAGAGACGCAGAGACGCAGAGACCCTGAGACACAGTGACTCTGAGACGCAGAGACACAGTCACTCTGAGACGCAGAGACTCTGAGACACAGAGACTCTGAGACGCTGAGACCCTGAGACCCTGAGACACAGAGTCGCAGCGAGGCAGAGACCATGAGACCTAGGGACTCTGAGACGCATAGATGCTGAGACCCAGAGATGCAGAGTAACTGAGACGCAGAGACACAGAGAATCTGAGACGCGGAGACACTGAGACCCTGAGACTTTGAGACACAGAGACGCAGAAAGGCAGAGACCATGAGACCCAGAGACTCTGAGACGCATAGACGCTGAGACCCAGAGATGCAGAGTAACTGAGACGCTGAGACACTGAGACGCAGAGACACTGAGACACAGAGACGCAGAGACTGTGAGACGCAGAGACTCTGAGATGCAGAGACGCTGACAAGCAGAGACGCTGAGACGCAGAGACACTGAGTCCCAGAGACGCAAAGACGCAGAGAACCTAAGACGCAGAGACACTGTGACACATAGAGGCAGAGACTATGAGACGCAGAGACTCTGAGATGCATAGGCGCTGAGACCCAGCGACTCTGAGACGCAGAGACACAGAGACACAGGGACGCAGAGACACTGAGACACTGAGACGCAGATACGCTGAGACGCAGAGAAGCAGAGACCCTGAGAAGCAGAGACGCAGAGACATTGAGACCCAGAGACGCAGAGGCGCAGAGACGCAGAGACACTGAGAAGCAGAGACACTGAGCCCAAGGGACTCTGTGACGCTGAGACTGTGAGATGCAGAGATGCAGAGACGCTGAGACCCAGAGACGCAGGGACACTGAGGTGCAGAGACTCTGAGACCCAGAGACACAGAGACGCAGAGAGGCAGAGACTCTGAGACGCAGTGACGCAGAGACCCTGAGACACTGAGACGCGGAGACACTAAGACCCAGAGACACTGAGACGCAGAGGCTCTGAGACGCAGAGACACTGAGACCCAAAGACGCAGAGACTCTGAGTGTCAGAGACTCTGAGACACTGAGCCCCAGAGACACTGAGACCCAGAGACCCAGAGACGCAGCGACGCAGAGACCCTGAGACACTGAGACGCGGAGGCACTGAGACCCAGTGACACTGAGACCCAGAGACCCAGAGACGAAGCGACGCAGAGACCCTGAGACACTGAGACGCGGAGACACAGAGACCCAGAGACACTGAGACGCAGAGACTCTGAGACGCAGAGACGCAGAGACACTGAGACCCAGAGACTCTGAGACGCAGAGACTCTGAGACGCAGAGACACTGAGACCCAGAGATGCAGAGACGTTGAGACGCAGAGACGTAGACACGCAGAGACCCTGAGACGCTGAGACACAGAGACGATGAGACTCTGAGATGCAGAGACTCTGAGATGCAGAGACTCTGAGACGCAGAGACTCTGAGATGCAGAGACGAAGAGACACTGAGACCCAGAGATGCAGAGATGCTGAGGCGCAGAGACGCAGAGACACTGAGACACTGAGACACTGAGATGCAGAGACTCTGAGACGCAGGGATACTGAGACCCAGGGACTCTGAGACGCAGAGACTGAGAGACACAGGGACGCAGAGACACTGAGACGCAGATACGCTGAGACGCAGAGATGCAGAGACTCTGAGACGAAGACACTCTGAGATGCAGAGAAGCAGAGACCCTGAGAAGCAGACACGCAGGGACGCAGAGACGCAGAGAACCTGAGACGCTGAGACACTGAGACCCAGAGATGCAGAGGCGCAGAGGCGCAGAGACTCTCAGACGCAGGGACTCTGAGACGCAGAGACGCAGGGGCACTGAGACGCAGAGACGCTGAGACCCAGAGACGCAGAGACGCCGAGACACTGAGGCGCAGACGCTGAGACGCAGAGACACTGAGCCCAAGGGACTCTGTGACAGAGACGCAGAGACGTTGAGACTCAGAGACGCAGGGACGCAGAGACGCAGAGACGCCGAGACACTGAGGTGCAGAGACACTGAGGCGCAGAGACTCTGAGACGCAGAGACACTGAGACCCAAAGACGCAGAGACGCAGAGACGCAGAGACGCAGAGACAATGAGACCCAGAGACTCTGAGACCCAGAGACACAGAGACGCAGAGAGGCAGAGACTCTGAGACGCAGACACGGAGAGTCACTGAGACGCAGAAACACTGAGACGCAGAGACACTGAGTTGCAGAGACTCTGAGATGCAGAGACTCTGAGACGCAGAGACGCAGAGAATCTGAGACGCAGAGATGCAGAGACACTGAGCCCCAGAGACACTGGGCCCCAGAGACTGAGACGCAGAGACTCTGAGACACTGAGACCCAGAGACCCAGCGACCCAGAGACGCAGCGACGCAGAGACCCTGAGACACTGAGACACTGAGACCCAGAAACGCTGAGACGCAGAGACACTGAGATGCAGAGATGCAGAGACACTGAGACCCAGAGACCCAGAGATGCAGAGACGCTGAGACGCAGGGACGTAGACACGCATAGACCCTGAGACACTGAGACGCAGAGACACTGAGACACAGAGACACTGAGATGCAAAGACTCTGAGACGCAGAGATGCAGAGACCCAGAGACCCAGAGACCCAGAGATGCAGAGACGCTGAGACGCAGGGACGTAGACACGCAGAGACCCTGAGGCACTGAGACGCAGAGACACTGAGACACAGAGACACTGAGACGCAGAGACTCTGAGACACAGGGACTCAGAGACAGTGAGACACAGAGAGGCAGAGAGGCAGAGACGTAGAGACGCTGAGACACAGAGGCGCTGAGACCCAGAGACTCTGAGACGCAGAGACGCTGAGGCGCAGAGATGCTTAGACGCTGAGACACAGAGACGTAGACATGCAGAGACCCTGAGACAGTGAGACGCAGAGACTCTGAGACGCTGAGGCGCAGAGATGCAGAGACGCTGAGACATAGAGACGTAGACACCGAGAGACCCTGAGACACTGAGACGCAGAGACTCTGAGACGCAGAGACTCTAAGACGCTGAGACCCTGAGACACAGAGACGCAGCGACGCAGAGACGCAGAGACCCTGAGACACTGAGACGCAGAGAAACTGAGACCCAGAGACACTGAGACGCAGAGACTCTGAGACGCAGAGACACAGAGACACTGAGACCCAGAGATGCAGAGACGCTGAGACGCAGAGACGCAGAGACGCTGAGACCCAGGGACTCTGAGACACAAAGATGCAGAGACAGTGAGACGCAGATACGCTGAGACACAGAGATGCAGAGACTCTGAGACGCAGAGACTCTTCGATGCAGAGAAGCAGAGACCCTGAGAAGCAGAGACGCAGAGACGCAGGGACGCAGAGGCGAAGAGAACCTGAGACGCAGAGGCGCAGAGACGCTGAGACACTGAGACCCAGAGACACTGAGACGCAGAGACGCTGAGTCCCAGAGACACAGAGACGCAGAGACGCTGAGTCCCAGAGACGCAGAGATCCTAAGCGGCAGGGACGCAGAGAACCTGAGACGCTGAGACCCTGAGACACAGAGACTCAGAGACGCAGAGACACTGAGAACCAGAGACTCTGAGATCCAGAGACACAGAGACACAGAGGCTCAGAGACCCAGAGACTCAGAGACGCAGAGACACAGAGGCTCAGAGACTCAGAGACACAGAGACCCAGAGACACAGAGACCCAGAGACCCAGAGAGACAGAGACTCAGAAACACAGAGACACAGAGACACAGAGACTCAGAAACACAGAGACAAAGAGACAAAGAGGCTCAGAGACTCAGAGACACAGAGACACAGAGACTCAGGGACACAGAGACACAGAGACACAGAGATTTAGAGACGCAGATACACAGAGGCTCAGTGACTCAGAGACTTAGCGACACGGAGAATCAGGGACACAGAGACTCAGAGACACAGAGACGCAGAGACAAAGAGGCTCAGAGACTCAGAGACTCAGAGACGCAGAGACACAGAGATGCAGAGACACAGAGACGCAGAGACTCAGAGACGCAGAGACACAGAGGCTCAGAGACTCAGAGACTCAGCGACACGGAGACTCAGAGGCACAGATGCTCAGAGACTCAGAGACCCAGAGACTCAGAGATGCAGAGACACAGAGGCTCAGAGACACAGAGACACAGAGTCTCAGAGACTTACAGACACCGAGACACAGATGCCCAGAGACTCAGAGACACAGAGACTCAGAGACACAGAGACCCAGAGACACAGAGGCTCAGAGGCTCAGAGACTCAGAGACGCAGAGACACAGATACTCAGAGACTCAGAGATGCAGAGACACAGAGGCTCAGAGACAGAGAGGCTCAGAGACTCAGAGTCACTGAGACTCAGAGACACATGAACTCCGAGAACCAGAGACACAGAGACACAGAGACATAGAGATGCAGAGACAAAGAGGCTCAGAGACGCAGAGACGCTGAGACACAGAGACACTGAGATGCAGAGACTCTGAGACGCAGAGACTCTGAGACGCAGAGACGCAGAGACCCAGAGACCCAGAGACACTGAGACGCAGAGACTCTGAGACGCAGAGACACAGAGACACTGAGACCCAAAGATGCAGAGACGCTGAGACGCAGGGACGTAGACATGCAGAGACCCTGAGACTCTGAGACGCAGAGACACTGAGACACAGAGACACTAAGATGCAGAGACCCTGAGACGTAGAGACACTGAGACCCAGAGACTCTGAGGCGCAGAGATGCAGAGATGCTGAGACACAGAGACGTAGACACGCAGAGACCCTGAGACACTGAGACGCTGAGACTCTGAGACGCAGAGACTCTAAGACGCTGAGACCCGGAGACACAGAGACGCAGCGACGCAGAGACGCAGAGACCCGGAGACACTGAGACACAGAGACACTGAGACCCAGAGACACTGAGACGCAGAGACTCTGAGACGCAGAGACACAGAGACACTGAGACCCAGAGAAGCAGAGACGCTGAGACGCAGAGACGTAGACACGCAGAGACCCTGAGACACTGAGACGCAGAGACTCTGAGACGCAGATTCACAGAGACACTGAGACACAGAGACAATGAGATGCAGAGACTCTGAGACGCAGAGACGCTGAGACCCAGAGACTCTGAGAAGCAGAGACTCTGAGACACAGGGACGCAGAGACGCAGAGACACTGAGACCCAGAGACTCTGAGACACAGAGATGCAGAGACACTGAGACGCAGATACGCTGAGACACAGAGATGCAGAGACACTGAGACGCAGATACACTGTGACGCAGAGATGCAGAGACTCTGAGACGCAGAAACCCTTCGATGCAGAGAAGCAGAGACCCTGAGAAGCAGAGACGCAGAGATGCAGGGACGCAGAGACGAAGAGAACCTGAGACGCAGAGACACTGAGACCCAGAGACGCAGAGGCGCAGAGACGATGAGACACTGAGACGCAGAGTCACTGAGACGCAGAGACACTGAGTCTCAGAGACACAGAGACACAGAGACGCAGAGACGCATAGACACTGAGTCCCAGAGACGCAGAGACCCTGAGACGCAGAGACACAGAGATGCAGAGACCCTGAGAGGCAGAGACGCTGAGACCCAGAGACGCGGATACGCAGAGACAATGAGACCCAGAGACTGTGAGATGCAGAGACGCAGTGACGCAGAGATCCTGAGACACAGAGACTCAGAGACGCAGAGACCCTGAGAACCATAGACTCTGAGACCCAGAGACATAGAGGCTGAGAGACTCAGAGACCCAGAGACATCGAGGCTCAGAGGCTCAGAGACACAGACACCCAGAGACACAGAGACCCAGGGACCCAGAGACACAGAGACTCAGGAACACAGAGCCGCAGAGACACAGAAGCTCAGAGACTCAGAGACACAGAGACTTAGAGAGAAAGAGGCACAGAGACGCAGAGACACAGAGGCTCAGAGACGCAGACACACAGAGGCTCAGAGACGCAGAGACTCAGAGACACGGAGACTCAGAGACACAGAGTCTCAGAGACTCAGAGACTAAGAGACACAGAGGCTCAGAGACTCACCAACACGGAGACTCAGAGACACAGAGACACAGAGACACCGAGACTCATAGACTCAGAGGCATAGAGGCTCAGAGGCTCAGAGACCCAGAGACTCAGAGATGCAGAGACACAGAGGCTCAGAGACACAGAGACACAGAGTCTCAGAGACTTACAGACACCGAGACACAGATGCTCAGAGACTCAGAGACACAGAGACTCAGAGACACAGAGACTCAGTGACACGGAGACTCAGAGGCACAGATGCTCAGAGACTCAGAGACACAGAGACTCAGAGACACAGAGACTCAGAGACACAGAGACCCAGAGACACAGAGGCTCAGAGGCTCAGAGACTCAGAGACTCAGAGACGCAGAGACACAGATGCTCGTGGCTCAGAGGCTCATAGGTGCAGACACACAGATACTCAGAGACTCAGAGACTCAGAGATGCAGAGACACAGAGTCTCAGAGACTCAGAGTCACTGAGACTCTGAGACACAGAGACGCAGAGACAATGAGACTCAGAGACTCAGAGACGCAGAGACACAGAGGCTCAGAGACTCAGAGACACAGAGACCCAGAGACAGAGAGACTCAGAGACACAGAGACCAAGAGACTCAGAGACACAGAGGCTCAGATACAGAGAGGCTCAGAGGCTCAGAGACCCAGAGACTCAGAGACGCAGAGACACAGAGGCTCAGAGACTCAGAGACACAAAGACTCAGATACACGGAGACTCAGTGACTCAGAGACGAGGAGACACAGATGCTCAGAAACTCAAAGACTCAGAGACGCAGAGACACAGAGGCTCAGAGACTCAGAGACACAGAGACCCAGAGACACAGAGACACAGAGACGCAGAGACAAAGAGGCTCCGAGACACAGAGACCCAGGGACACAGCGACTCAGAGACGCAGAGACACAGAGGCTCAGAGACTCAGAGACACAGAGACCCAGGGACACAGAGACTCAGAGACGCAGAGAGACAGAAGCTCAGAGACGCAGAGACACAGAGACCCCGAGGCTCAGAGACACAGAGACCCGGAGACACAGAGACTCAGAGACATAGAGATGCAGAGACAAAGAGGCTCAGAGACACAGAGACCCATAGACACAGAGACTCAGAGACACAGAGACCCAGAGACACAGAGGTCAGAGGCTCAGAGACTCAGAGACGCAGAGACACAGATGTTCAGTGGCTCAGAGGCTCAGAGAGGCAGACACACAGATACTCAGATACTCAGAGACTCAGAGATGCAGAGACACAGAGTCTCAGAGACTCAGAGTCACTGAGACTCTGATACACAGAGACTCAGAGACACAGAGACACAGAGACATAGAGATGCAGAGACAAAGAGGCTCAGAGACACTGAGACCCATAGACACACAGACTCAGAGACACAGAGACACAGAGGCTCAGTGACTCAGAGACTCAGCGACACGGAGACACAGAGACACAGATGCTCAGAGACTCAGAGACTCAGAAACACAGAGCCGCAGAGACACAGAGACTCAGAGACACAGAGACTCAGGGACACAGAGACACAGATGCTCAGAGACTCAGAGACTCAGAGACACAGAGACGCAGAGGCTCAGAGACCCGGAGACACAGAGACAAGTGACTCAGCGACTCAGAGACTCAGAGGCTCAGAAACACAGAGCCGCAGAGACACAGAGACTCAGAGACTCAGAGACACAGAGACTCAGAGACACAGAGACACAGAGGCTCAGAGACTCAGAGACACAGAGACCCAGAGACAGAGAGAATCAGAGACACAGAGACCCAGAGACAAGTGGCTCAGAGTCTCAGAGACTCAGAGACTCAGAAACACAGAGCCGCAGAGACACAGAGACTCAGAGACTCAGAGACACAGAGACTCAGGGACACAGAGACACAGATGCTCAGAGACTCAGAGACTCAGAGACGCAGAGGCGCAGAGGCTCAGAGACCCAGAGACACAGAGACAAGTGACTCAGAGACTCAGAGACTCAGAGACTCAGAAACACAGAGCCGCAGAGACACAGAGACTCAGAGACTCAGAGACACAGAGACTCAGGGACACAGAGACACAGAGACAAAGAGACGCAAAGGCTGAGAGACTCAGAGACACAGAGACAGAGAGATGCAGAGACGCAGGGACACAGAGGCTCAGAGACTCAGAGACGCAGGGACACAGAGACCCAGAGACAGAGAAACCCAGAGACACAGAGGCTCAGAAACACAGAGACACAGAGGCTCAGAGACCCAGAGACTCAGAGACGCAGAGACGCAGGGGCTCAGAGACTCAGAAACACAGGGACCCAGAGACACAGAGACACAGAGGCCCAGGGACACAGAGACTCAGAAACACAGAGACATAAAGACACAGAGGCTGAGAGGCTCAGAGACTCAGAGACCCAGAGGCTCAGAGACTCACAGACACATCGACCCATTGACACAGAGACTCAGAGAATCAGAGACGCAGAGGCACCGAGGCTCAGAGACCCAGAGACTCAGAGACACAGAGGCTCAGAGACACAGAGACACAGAGGCACAGAGACTCAGAGACTCAGAGACTCAGAGACATCGAGGCTCAGAGGCTCAGAGACCCAGAGACTCAGAGACTCAGAGACACAGAGGCTCAGAGACACAGAGACACAGAGGCACAGAGACTCAGACACTCAGAGACTCAGAGACACAGAGGCTCAGAGACTCAGAGGCACAGAGACCCAGAGACACAGAGACACAGAGACCCAGAGACACAGAGACTGAGAAACACAGAGACGCAGACACACAGAGGCTCAGAGACGCAGGCACACAGATGCTCAGAGACTCAGAGGCGCTGAGACTCAGAGACAGAGAGGCTCAGATGCTCAGAGACCCAGAGACTCAGAGACTCAGAGACACAGAGACCCAGAGACACAGAGACACAGAGACCCAGAGACACAGAGACTCAGAAACAGAGAGACTCAGAGACACAGAGACTCAGAAAAACAGAGGCTCAGAGACCCAGAGACTCAGAGACACAGAGACACAGAGGCTCAGAGACTCAGAGACACAGAGACCCAGAGACACGGAGACCCAGAGACACAGAGACTCAGAAACAGAGAGACTCAGAGACACAGAGGCTCAGAGACTCAGGGACTCAGAGACGCAGAGATTCAGAGGCTCAGAGACGCAGACACACGTAGGCCCTGAGACCCAGAGACACAGAGGCTCAGAGGCTCAGAGACGCAGAGACACAGATGCTCAGAGACTCAGAGGCGCTGAGACTCAGAGACAGAGAGGCTCAGATGCTCAGAGACCCAGAGACTCAGAGACTCAGAGACACAGAGACCCAGAGACACAGAGACACAGAGACCCAGAGACACAGAGTCTCAGAGACTCAGAAATGCAGACACACAGATGCTCAGAGACTCAGAGATGCAGAGGCACAGAGGCTCAGAGACGTAGAGGCACAGAGGGACAGAGACAGAGAGGCTCAGAGACTCAGAGTCACTGAGACTCAGAGACATATGGACTCAGAGACCCAGAGATGCAGAGACACAGAGGCACAGAGACACAGGCACCCATAGACACAGAGACTCAGAGATTCAGAGGCGCAGAGACACAGAAGCTCAGTTACGCAGAGACTCAGCGACACGGAGACTCAGAGACTCAGATGCTCAGAGACTCTGAGACGCAGAGACACAGAGGCTCAGAGACACAGAAACCCAGAGACACTGAGACTCAGAGACTCAGAGATGAGGAGACACAGAGGCTCAGAAACTCAGAGACTCAGAGATGCAGGGATACAAAGGCTCAGAGACATAGAGGCTCAGAGGCTCAGAGACCCAGAGACTCAGAGACGCAGAGACAGAGAGGCTCAGAGACTCAGAGGCACAGAGACCCAGAGACACAGAAACACAGAGACGCAGAGACACAGAGACACAGAGACCCAGAGACACAGAGACTCAGAGACGCAGAGACACAGAGGCTCAGAGACTCAGGGACTCAGAGACACAGAGACACAGAGGCTCGGGGACGCAGACACACAGAGGCTCAGAGACGCAGAGACACAGTGACACAGAGACTCAGAGACATAGAGGCGCAGAGATCCAGAGACTCAGAGACGCGGAGACACAGAGACTCAGAGACACAGAGACTCAGGAACACAGGGACGCAGGGACACAGAGGCTCAGATACTCAGAGACACAGAGACTCAGTGACACAGAGACCTAGAAACGCAGAGACGCAGAGACACAGAGGCTCAGCGGCTCATGAGACCCAGAGACTCAGAGACACAGAGACCGTGAGTCACAGAGACTCAGAAACACACAGACGCAGAGACACAGAGGCTCAGAGGCTCAGAGACACAGAGACACAGATGCTCAGTGACTCAGAGACTCAGCGACACGGAGACTCAGAGACACAGATGCTCAGAGACTCAGAGACGCAGAGACACAGAGACTCAGAGACGCAGAGACACAGAAGCTCAGTGACTCAGAGACACAGAGACACAGAGACCCAGAGACACAGAGACTCAGAAACTCAGAGACGCAGAGACACAGAGGCTCAGAGACTCAGAGTCTCAGAGACTCAGAGACTCAGAGACACAGAGACTCAGAGACTCAGATACATCGAGGCTCAGAGGCTCAGACACCCAGAGACGCAGAGACGCAGAGACACAGTGGCTCAGTGACTCAGAGACTCAGCGACACGGTGACTCAGAGACACAGAGGCTCAGAGAGTCAGAGACACAGAGACGCAGCGACACAGTGGCTCAGAGACAAAGACACACAGAGGCTCAGAGACGCAGAGACACAGAGACACAGAGAGTCAGAAACACAGAGGCACAGAGACGCAGAGACTCAGAGACTCAGAGACACAGAGACCCAGAGACACAGAGACTCAGAGATGTAGAGACACAGTGACACAGAGACTCAGAGACACAGAGACCCAGAGACACAGAGACTCAGAGATTTAGAGACGCAGAGACACAGAGGCTCAGTGACTCAGTGACTTAGCGACGCAGAGACACAGGGGCTCAGAGACTCAGCGACACGGAGACTCAGAGACACAGAGACTCAGAGACACAGAGACTCAGAGACACAGAGACCCAGAGGCACAGAGACTCAGAAACACTGAGACACAGTGACACAGAGACGCAGAGACACAGTGGCACAGAGACTCAGAGACTCAGAGACTCAGCGACATGGAGACTCAGAGACACAGACGCTCAGAGACACAGAGGCTCAGAGACACAGAGGCTCAGAGACTCAGAGACACAGAGACCCAGAGACTAGGAGACACAGAGACGCAGCGACACAGAGGCTCAGAGACACAGACACACAGAGGCTCAGAGACGCAGAGACACAGAGACGCAGAGACTCAGATACTCAGAGACATAGAGGCTCAGCGGCTCAGAGACGCAGAGACTCAGAGATGCAGAGAAACGGAGGCTCAGAGACTCAGAGAGACAGAGACTCATAGATGCAGAGACACAGAGACACGGAGACTCAGCGACACGGAGACTCAGAGTCACAGAGACACAGAGACCCAGAGACACAGATACTCAGAAACTCAGAGACGCAGAGACACAGAGGCTCAGAGTCTCAGAGAGCAGAGACCCAGAGACACAGAGACACAGAGGCCCAGAGACATTGAGAGTCAGAAATGCAGAGAGCAGAGACACAGAGACTCAGAGACTCAGAGACCCAGAGGCTCAGAGACTCAGAGACACAGAGACACAGAGACTCAGAGACACAGAGGCTCAGAGGCTGAGAGACCCAGAGACACAGATGCACAGAAACACAGAGACGCAGAGACACAGAGGCTCAGAGACACAGAGACACAGAGACTCAGACACATCGAGGCTCTGAGGCTCAGAGACCCAGAGACTCAGAGACACAGAGGCTCAGTGACTCAGAGACTTAGCGACACGGAGAATCAGGGGCACAGAGGCCCAGAGACACAGAGACTGAGACACTCAGAGATGCAGAGACACAGAGGCTGAGAAACTCAGCGACTCAGAGACGCAGAGACGTAGCAACACAGAGGCTCAGAGACGCAGACACGCAGAGGCTCAGAGACGCAGAGACACAGAGACGCAGAGGCTCAGAGACACAGAGGCCCAGGGACACAGAGACTCATGGACTCAGAGACACAGAGACTCATAGACTCAGAGACACAGAGACTCAGAGACTCAGAGACATAGAGGCTCAGTGGCTCAGAGACGCAGAGACTCAGAGACGCAGAGACTCAGAGACACAGAGACCCAGAAACACAGAGACGCAGAGACAGAGAGGCTCAGAGACACAGAGACGGAGAGATGCAGAGACACAGAGGCTCTGAGACACAGACACCCATAGACACAGAGACTCAGAGATTCAGAGGCGCAGAGACACAGAGGCTCAGAGGCTCAGAGACCCAGAGACTCAGAGACGAAGAGACACAGAGGCTCAGAGACTCAGAGGCACAGAGACCCAGAGACACAGAAACCCAGAGACGCAGAGACACAGAGACACAGAGACCCAGAGACACAGAGACTCATAGACGCAGAAACACAGAGGCTCAGAGACTCAGGGACTCAGAGACGCAGAGACACAGAGGCTCGGAGACGCAGACACACAGAGGCTCAGAGACGCAGAGACACAGTGACCCAGAGACACAGAGACTCAGAGACAAAGAGACGCAGAGACACAGAGACACAGAGACTCAGAGACACAGAGACCCAGAGACACAGAGATTCAGAAACTCAAAGACACAGAGGCTCAGAGACCCCGAGACTCAGAGATGCAGAGACTCACCGACACCGAGACTCAGAGACACAGAGACCCAGAGACACAGAGACTCATAGACTCAGAGACCCAGAGACACAGAGACCGAGAGAAACAAAGACTCAGAAACACAGAGACGCAGAGACACAGAGGCTCAGAGACCCAGAGACTCAGACACGCTGAGACACAGAGGCTCAGAGACGCAGACACACAGAGGCTCCGAGACTCACCGACACGGAGACTCAGAGACACACAGACCCAGAGACACAGAGACTCAGAGACTCAGAGGCTCAGAGACCCAGAGACACAGAGACAAAGAGACCTAGAGACACAGAGACACAGAAACACAGAGACGCAGTGACACAGAGGCTCAGAGACTCAGCGACACGGAGACTCAGAGACACAGAGACACAGAAACACAGAGACGCAGAGACACAGAGGCTCAGAGACTCAGAGACATCGAGGCTCAGAGGCTCAGAGACCCAGAGGCTCAGAGACCCAGAGACTCAGAGATGCAGAGACACAGAGACACAGAGACTCAGAGACTCAGAGCACAGAGACCCAGAGACACCGAGAATCAGAGATTTTGAGACGCAGAGACCCAGAGGCTCAGTGACTCAGAGACTTCGCGACACCGAGAGTCAGGGGCACAGAGACCCAGAGACACCGAGACACAGAGACCCAGAGACACAGAGGCTCAGAAACACAGAGACGCAGAGACACAGTGGCTCAGTGACTCAGAGACTCAGCGACACGGAGACTCAGAGATGCAGAGACCCAGAGACACTGAGACTCAGAGACGAGGAGACACAGATGCTCAGAAACTCAGAGACCCAGAGAAACAGAGACACAGAGACCCAGAGACACAGAGACTCAGAAACACAGAGATGCAGAGACACAGAGGCTCAGTGACTCAGAGACACAGAGACGCAGAGACAGAGAGGCTCAGAGACTCAGCGACACGGAGACTCGAAGACACAGAGACACAGAAATACAGAGACGCAGAGACACAGAGGCTCAGAGACTCAGAGACATCGAGGCTCAGAGGCTCAGAGACCCAGAGGCTCAGAGACCCAGAGACTCAGAGATGCAGAGACACAGAGACACAGAGACTCAGAGACTCAGAGCACAGAGACCCAGAGACACCGAGAATCAGAGATTTTGAGACGCAGAGACCCAGAGGCTCAGTGACTCAGAGACTTAGCGACACCGAGAATCAGGGACACAGAGACCCAGAGACACCGAGACACAGAGACCCAGAGACACAGAGGCTCAAAACATAGAGACGCAGAGACACAGTGGCTCAGTGACTCAGAGACTCAGCGACACGGAGACTCAGAGATGCAGAGACCCAGAGACACTGAGACTCAGAGACTCAGAGACGAGGAGACAGAGAGGCTCAGAAACTCAGAGACCCAGAGAAACAGAGACACAGAGACCCAGAGACACAGAGACTCAGAAACACAGAGATGCAGAGACACAGAGGCTCAGTGACTCAGAGACACAGAGACGCAGAGACAGAGAGGCTCAGAGACGCAGACACACAGTGGCTCAGAGACGCAGAGACACAAAGACCCAGAGACTCAGAGACACAGATACCCAGAGACACAGAGACTCAGAGACTCAGAGACACAGAGACTCAGAGACTCAGAGACAGAGAGGCTCGGAGACTCAGAGTCACTGAGACTCAGAGACACATGGACTCAGAGACCCAGAGACACAGCGACACAGAGACGGAGAGATACAAAGACTCAGAGACTCAGAGACAAAGAGGCTATGAGGCTCAGAGACCCCGAGACTCAGAGACACAGAGGCTCAGAGACACAGATGCTCAGAGACTCAGAGATGCAGAGACACCGAGGCTCAGAGATGCAGAGACTCAGAGACACAGAGACACAGAGACTCAGAGACACAGTGACCCAGAGACACAGAGTCTCAGAGACACAGAGACACAGTGACCCAGAGACACAGAGACTCAGAGATTTAGAGACGCAGATACACAGAGGCTCAGTGACACAGAGACTTAGCGACAAGGAGAATCAGGGACACAGAGACCCAGAGACACAGAGACTCAGAGACGCAGAGACGCAGCGACACAGAGGCTCAGAGACGCAGACACACTGAGGCTCAGAGACACAGAGACGCAGAGACTCAGAGACACAGAGACACAGAGACTCAGAGACATCGAGGCTCAGAGGCTCAGAGACCCAGAGACTCAGAGACGCAGAGACACAGAGGCTCAGACACTTAGAGACACAGAGACTCAGAAACTCAGAGACATAGAGGCTCAGATGCTCAGAGACCCAGAACTCAGAGGCGCAGAGACACAGAGACTCAGTGACTCAGAGACTCAGTGACAGGGAGACTCAGAGACACAGATGGTCAGAGACTCAGAGACTCAGAAACACAGAGACGCAGAGACACAGAGACTCAGAGACTCAGAGACATCGAGGCTCAGATGCTTAGAGACCCAGAGACTCAGAGACGCAGAGACACAGAGGCTCAGTGACTCAGAGACTCAGTGACAGGGAGACTCAGAGACACAGATGCTCAGAGACTCAGAGACTCAGAAACACAGAGACGCAGAGACACAGAGGCTCAGAGACTCAGAGACAAATAAACTCAGAGACACCGAGACACAGAGACTCAGAGACTCAGAGAGGCAGAGTCTCAGAGAATCAGAAACGCAGAGACACAGAGGCTCAGAGTCACAGAGACAGAGACCCAGAGACACAGAGGCTCAGAGGCTCAGAGTCTCAGAGACGCAGGGACACAGATGCTCAGTGGCTCAGAGACTCAGAAATGCAGATACACAGATGCTCAGCGAATCTGAGACTCAGAGATGCAGAGACACAGAGGCTCAGAGACGTAGAGACACAGAGGCTCAGAGACAGAGAGGCTCGGAGACTCAGAGTCACTGAGACTCAGAGACACATGGACTCAGAGACACAGAGACACAGAGACACAGAGACGGAGAGATACAGAGACTCAGAAACTCAGAGACAAAGAGGCTATGAGGCTCAGAGACGACGAGACTCAGAGACACAGAGACACAGAGGCTCAGAGACACAGATGCTCAGAGACTCAGAGATGCAGAGACACAGAGGCTCAGAGATGCAGAGACACAGAGACTCAGAGACACAGAGACAAAGAGACTCAGAGACACAGTGACCCAGAGACACAGAGTCTCAGAGACACAGAGACACAGTGACCCAGAGACACAGAGACTCAGAGATTTAGAGACGCAGATAGACAGAGGCTCAGTGACACAGAGACTTAGCGACACGGAGAATCAGGGACACAGAGACCCAGAGACACAGAGACTCAGAGACGCAGAGACGCAGCGATACAGAGGCTCAGAGACGCAGACACACAGAGGCTCAAGATGCAGAGGCACAGAGACCCAGAGACTCAGAGACAGAGAGACACAGAGACATAGAGACGCAGAGACCTAGAGACACAGAGACTCAGAGACTCAGAGATATAAAGGCTCAGAGGCTCAGAGACCCAGAGACTCAGAGACGCAGAGACACTGCGACCCCGAGACACAGAGACTCAGAAACACAGAGATGCAGAGACACAGACGCTCAGAGACTCAGAGACACAGAGAATCAGAGACATCGAGGCTCAGATGCTTAGAGACCCAGGGACTCAGAGACGCAGAGACACAGAGGCTCAGTGACTCAGAGACTCAGTGACAGGGAGACTCAGAGACACAGATGCTCAGAGACTCAGAGACTCAGAAACACAGAGACGCAGAGACACAGACGCTCAGAGACTCAGAGACACAGAGACTCAGAGACTCAGAGACTCAGAGACATCGAGGCTCAGATGCTTAGAGACCCAGAGACTCAGAGACGCAGAAACACAGAGGCTCAGTGACTCAGAGACTCAGTGACAGGGAGACTCAGAGACACAGATGCTCAGAGACTCAGAGACTCAGAAACACAGAGACGCAGAGACACAGAGGCTCAGAGATTCAGAGACTCAGAGACAAATAAACTCAGAGACACAGAGACACAGAGACTCAGAGATTCAGAGACGCAGAGACACAGAGGCTCAGAGATGCAGGGACACAGAGGCTCAGAGACTCAGAGATTCAGAGACCCAGAGATACAGAGTCTCAGAGACACAGACACACAGAGACCCAGAGACACAGAGACTCAGATATTTAGAGACGCAGATACACAGAGGCTCGGTGACTCAGAGACTTAGCGACACGGAGAATCAGGGACACAGAGACCCAGAGACACAGAGACTCAGAGACGCAGAGACACAGAGGCTCAGATACTCAGAGACACAGAGACGCAGCGACACAGAGGCTCAGAGACGCAGACACATAGAGGCTCAGAGACGCAGAGACACAGAGACACAGAGACTCAGAGACACAGAGACCCAGAGACACAGAGACACAGAGGCTCAGAGACACAGAGGCTCAGAGATGCAGAGACACGGAGGCTCAGAGACACAGGGACACAGAGACCCAGAGACAAGAGACTCAGAAACACAGAGACGCAGAGACTCAGAGGCTCCGAGACTCAGGGACTCAGAGACGCAGAGACACAGAGGCTCAGAGATGCAGACACACAGAGGCTCAAGACGCAGAGGCACAGAGACCCAGAGACTCAGAGACACAGAGACCCAGAGACACAGAGACACAGAGACCTAGAGACACAAAGACTAAGAGACTCAGAGATATAAAGGCTCAGAGACCCAGAGACTCAGAGACGCAGAGACACTGCGACCCCGAGACACAGAGACTCAGAAACACAGAGACGCAGAGACACAGACGCTCAGAGACTCAGAGACACAGAGACTCAGAGACTCAGAGACATCGAGGCTCAGATGCTTAGAGACCCAGGGACTCAGAGACGCAGAGACACAGAGGCTCAGTGACTCAGAGACTCAGTGACAGGGAGACTCAGAGACACAGATGCTCAGAGACTCAGAAACACAGAGACGCAGAGACACAGAGGCTCAGAGACTCAGAGACACATAGACTCAGAGACACAGAGACACAGAGACCCAGAGACACGGACACTCAGAGACTCAGAGACTCAGAGATATAAAGGCTCAGAGGCTCAGAGACGCAGAGACACTGCGACCCCGAGACACAGAGACTCAGAAACACAGAGACGCAGAGACACAGACGCTCAGAGACTCAGAGACACAGAGACTCAGAGACTCAGAGACATCGAGGCTCAGATGCTTAGAGACCCAGAGACTCAGAGACGCAGAGACACAGAGGCTCAGTGACTCAGAGACTCAGTGACAGGGAGACTCAGAGACACAGATGCTCAGAGACTCAGAGACTCAGAAACTCAGAAACACAGAGACGCAGAGACACAGAGGCTCAGAGATGCAGGGACACAGAGGCTCAGAGACTCAGAGATTCAGAGACCCAGAGATACAGAGTCTCAGAGACACAGACACACAGAGACCCAGAGACACAGAGACTCAGATGTTTTGAGACGCAGATACACAGAGGCTCAGTGACTCAGAGACTTAGCGACACGGAGAATCAGGGGCACAGAGACCCAGAGACACAGAGCCTCAGAGACGCAGAGACACAGAGGCTCAGATACTCAGAGACGCAGCGACACAGAGGCTCAGAGACGCAGACACACAGAGGCTCAGAGACGCAGAGACACAGAGACACAGAGACTCAGAGACACAGAGACCCAGAGACACAGAGACTCAGGGACACAGAGACACAGAGGCTCAGAGACACAGAGGCTCAGAGATGCAGAGACACAGAGGCTCACAGACACAGGGACACAGAGACCCAGAGACAAGAGTCTCAGAAACACAGAGACCCAGAGACACAGAGACGGAGAGATACAGAGACTCAGAGACTCAGAGACAAAGAGGCTATGAGGCTCAGAGACCCCGAGACTCAGAGACACAGAGACACAGAGGCTTAGAGACACAGATGCTCAGAGACTCAGAGATGCAGAGACACAGAGGCTCAGAGATGCAGAGACACAGAGACTCAGAGACACAGAGGCTCAGAGACTCAGAGACACAGTGACCCAGAGACATAGAGACACAGAGACACAGTGACCCAGAGACATAGAGACACAGAGACACAGTGACCCAGAGACACAGAGACTCAGAGATTTAGAGACGCAGATACACAGAGGCTCAGTGACACAGAGACTTAGCGACACGGAGAATCAGGGACACAGAGACCCAGAGACACAGAGACTCAGAGATGCAGAGACGCAGCGACACAGAGGCTCAGAGACGCAGACACACTGAGGCTCAGAGACACAGAGACGCAGAGACTCAGAGACACAGAGACTCAGAGACTCAGAGACTCAGAGACATCGAGGCTCAGAGGCTCAGAGACCCAGAGACTCAGAGACGCAGAGACACAGAGGCTCAGACACTTAGAGACACAGAGACTCAGAAACTCAGAGACATAGAGGCTCAGATGCTCAGAGACCCAGAGACTCAGAGACGCAGAGACACAGAGGCTCAGACACTTAGAGACACAGAGACTCAGAAACTCAGAGACATAGAGGCTCAGATGCTCAGAGACCCAGAGACTCAGAGGCGCAGAGACACAGAGACTCAGTGACTCAGAGACTCAGTGACAGGGAGACTCAGAGACACAGATGCTCAGAGACTCAGAAACACAGAGACGCAGAGAAACAGAGACTCAGAGACACAGAGTCACAGAGACCAAGAGACACACAGACTCAGAGACTCAGAGACGCAGAGACCCAGCGACACAGAGGCTCAGATATTTAGAGACGCAGATACACAGAGGCTCAGTGACTCAGAGACTTAGCGACACGGAGAATCAGGGACACAGAGACCCAGAGACACAGAGACTCTGAGACTCAGAGACGCAGAGACACAGAGGCACAGAGACCCAGAGACACAGAGACACAGAGACGCACAGACACAGAGACTCAGAGACGCAGAGACTCAGAGACGCAGAGACGCAGCGACACAAAGGCTCAGAGACGCAGAGACACAGAGACCCAGAGACACAGAGACTCAGAGACGCAGTGACGCAGCGACACAGAGGCTCAGAGACGCAGACACACTGAGGCTCAGAGACACAGAGACGCAGAGACTCAGAGACACAGAGACACAGAGACTCAGAGACATCGAGGCTCAGATGCTCAGAGACCCAGAACTCAGAGGCGCAGAGACACAGAGACTCAGTGATTCAGAGACTCAGTGACAGGGAGACTCAGAGACACAGATGCTCAGAGACTCAGAGATGCAGAGAAACGAAGGCTCAGAGACTCAGAGAGACAGAGACTCATAGATGCAGAGACACAGAGACACGGAGACTCAGCGACACGGAGACTCAGAGTCACAGAGACACAGAGACCCAGGGACACAGATACTCAGAAACTCAGAGACGCAGAGACACAGAGGCTCAGAGTCTCAGAGAGCAGAGACCCAGAGACACAGAGACACAGAGGCCCAGAGACATTGAGAGTCAGAAATGCAGAGAGCAGAGACACAGAGACTCAGAGACTCAGAGACCCAGAGGCTCAGAGACTCAGAGACACAGAGACTCAGAGACTCAGAGACACAGAGGCTCAGAGGCTGAGAGACCCAGAGACGCAGATGCACAGAAACACAGAGACGCAGAGACACAGAGGCTCAGAGACACAGAGACACAGAGACTCAGACACATCGGGGCTCTGAGGCTCAGAGACACAGAGACCCAGAGACACAGAGGCTCAGAAACACAGAGACGCAGAGACACAGTGGCTCAGTGACTCAGAGACTCAGCGACACGGAGACTCAGAGATGCAGGGACCCAGAGACACTGAGATTCAGAGACTCAGAGACGAGGAGACACAGAGGCTCAGAAACTCAGAGACCCAGAGACACAGAGACACAGAGACCCAGAGACACAGAGACTCAGAAACACAGAGATGCAGAGACACAGAGGCTCAGAGACGCAGAGACACAGTGACCCAGAGACACAGAGACTCAGAGACAAAGAGACTCAGAGACACAGAGACCCAGAGACACAGAGATTCATAAACTCAAAGACACAGAGGCTCAGAGACCCCGAGACTCAGAGATGCAGAGACTCACCGACACCGAGACTCAGAGACACAGAGACCCAGAGACACAGAGACTCATAGACTCAGAGACCCAGAGACACAGAGACCTAGAGAAACAAAGACTCAGAAACACAGAGACGCAGAGACACAGAGGCTCAGAGACTAAGAGACTCAGAGACATAGAGGCTTAGAGGCTCAGAGACCCAGAGACTCAGACACGCTGAGACACAGAGGCTCAGAGACGCAGACACACAGAGGCTCCGAGACTCACCGACACGGAGACTCAGAGACACACAGACCCAGAGACACAGAGACTCAGAGACTCAGAGGCTCAGAGACCCAGAGACACAGAGACAAAGAGACCTAGAGACACAGAGACACAGAAACACAGAGACGCAGTGACACAGAGGCTCAGAGACTCACCGACACGGAGACTCAGAGACACACAGACCCAGAGACACAGAGACTCAGAGACTCAGAGGCTCAGAGACCCAGAGACACAGAGACAAAGAGACCTAGAGACACAGAGACACAGAAACACAGAGACGCAGTGACACAGAGGCTCAGAGACTCAGCGACACGGAGACTCAGAGACACAGAGACACAGAAACACAGAGACGCAGAGACACAGAGGCTCAGAGACTCAGAGACATCGAGGCTCAGAGGCTCAGAGACCCAGAGGCTCAGAGACCCAGAGACTCAGAGATGCAGAGACACAGAGACACAGAGACTCAGAGACTCAGAGCACAGAGACCCAGAGACACCGAGAATCAGAGATTTTGAGACGCAGAGACCCAGAGGCTCAGTGACTCAGAGACTTAGCGACACCGAGAATCAGGGACACAGAGACCCAGAGACACCGAGACACAGAGACCCAGAGACACAGAGGCTCAGAAACACAGAGACGCAGAGACACAGTGGCTCAGTGACTCAGAGACTCAGCGACACGGAGACTCAGAGATGCAGAGACCCAGAGACACTGAGACTCAGAGATGAGGAGACACAGATGCTCAGAAACTCAGAGACCCAGAGAAACAGAGACACAGAGACCCAGAGACACAGAGACTCAGAAACACAGAGATGCAGAGACACAGAGGCTCAGTGACTCAGAGACACAGAGACGCAGAGACAGAGAGGCTCAGAGACTCAGCGACACGGAGACTCGAAGACACAGAGACACAGAAATACAGAGACGCAGAGACACAGAGGCTCAGAGACTCAGAGACATCGAGGCTCAGAGGCTCAGAGACCCAGAGGCTCAGAGACCCAGAGACTCAGAGATGCAGAGACACAGAGACACAGAGACTCAGAGACTCAGAGCACAGAGACCCAGAGACACCGAGAATCAGAGATTTTGAGACGCAGAGACCCAGAGGCTCAGTGACTCAGAGACTTAGCGACACCGAGAATCAGGGACACAGAGACCCAGAGACACCGAGACACAGAGACCCAGAGACACAGAGGCTCAGAAACATAGAGACGCAGAGACACAGTGGCTCAGTGACTCAGAGACTCAGCGACACGGAGACTCAGAGATGCAGAGACCCAGAGACACTGAGACTCAGAGACTCAGAGACGAGGAGACACAGAGGCTCAGAAACTCAGAGACCCAGAGAAACAGAGACACAGAGACCCAGAGACACAGAGACTCAGAAACACAGAGATGCAGAGACACAGAGGCTCAGTGACTCAGAGACACAGAGACGCAGAGACAGAGAGGCTCAGAGACGCAGACACACAGTGGCTCAGAGACGCAGAGACACAAAGACCCAGAGACTCAGAGACACAGATACCCAGAGACACAGAGACTCAGAGACTCAGAGACACAGAGACTCAGAGACTCAGAGACAGAGAGGCTCGGAGACTCAGAGTCACTGAGACTCAGAGACACATGGACTCAGAGACCCAGAGACACAGAGACACAGAGACGGAGAGATACAGAGACTCAGAGACTCAGAGACAAAGAGGCTATGAGGCTCAGAGACCCCGAGACTCAGAGACACAGAGGCTCAGAGACACAGATTCTCAGAGACTCAGAGATGCAGAGACACCGAGGCTCAGAGATACAGAGACTCAGAGACACAGAGACACAGAGACTCAGAGACACAGTGACCCAGAGACACAGAGTCTCAGAGACACAGAGACACAGTGACCCAGAGACACAGAGACTCAGAGATTTAGAGACGCAGATACACAGAGGCTCAGTGACACAGAGACTTAGCGACAAGGAGAATCAGGGACACAGAGACCCAGAGACACAGAGACGCAGAGACGCAGAGACGCAGCGACACAGAGGCTCAGCGACGCAGACACACTGAGGCTCAGAGACACAGAGACGCAGAAACTCAGAGACACAGAGACACAGAGACTCAGAGACATCGAGGCTCAGAGGCTCAGAGACCCAGAGACTCAGAGACTCAGAAACACAGAGACGCAGAGACACAGAGACTCAGAGACTCAGAGACATCGAGGCTCAGATGCTTAGAGACCCAGAGACTCAGAGACGCAGAGACACAGAGGCTCAGTGACTCAGAGACTCAGTGACAGGGAGACTCAGAGACACAGATGCTCAGAGACTCAGAGACTCAGAAACACAGGGACGCAGAGACACAGAGGCTCAGAGACTCAGAGACAAATAAACTCAGAGACACCGAGACACAGAGACTCAGAGACTCAGAGACGCAGATATACAGAGGCTCAGAGATGCAGGGACACAGAGGCTCAGAGACTCAGATATTTAGAGACACAGATACACAGAGGCTCGGTGACTCAGAGACTTAGCGACACGGAGAATCAGGGGCACAGAGACCCAGAGACACAGAGACTCAGAGACGCAGCGACACAGAGGCTCAGAGACGCAGACACACAGAGACTCAGAGACACAGAGACCCAGAGACACAGAGGCTCAGAGATGCAGAGACACAGAGGCTCAGAGACACAGGGACACAGAGACCCAGAGACTCAGAGACGCAGAGGCTCAGAGATGCAGAGACACAGAGGCTCAGAGACACAGGGACACAGAGACCCAGAGACTCAGAGACGCAGAGTCTCAGAGAATCAGAAACGCAGAGACACAGAGGCTCAGAGTCACAGAGACAGAGACCCAGAGACACAGAGGCTCAGAGGCTCAAAGGCTCAGAGTCTCAGTGACGCAGGGACACAGATGCTCAGTGGCTCAGAGACTCAGAAATGCAGATACACAGATGCTCAGCGAATCTGAGACTCAGAGATGCAGAGACACAGAGGCTCAGAGACGTAGAGACACAGAGGCTCAGAGACAGAGAGGCTCGGAGACTCAGAGTCACTGAGACTCAGAGACACATGGACTCAGATACACAGAGACACAGAGACACAGAGACGGAGAGATACAGAGACTCAGAAACTCAGAGACAAAGAGGCTATGAGGCTCAGAGACGACGAGACTCAGAGACACAGAGACACAGAGGCTCAGAGACACAGATGCTCAGAGACTCAGAGATGCAGAGACACAGAGGCTCAGAGATGCAGAGACACAGAGACTCAGAGACACAGAGACAAAGAGACTCAGAGACACAGTGACCCAGAGACACAGAGTCTCAGAGACACTGAGACACAGTGACCCAGAGACACAGAGACTCAGAGATTTAGAGACGCAGATACACAGAGGCTCAGTGACACAGAGACTTAGCGACACGGAGAATCAGGGACACAGAGACCCAGAGACACAGAGACTCAGAGACGCAGAGACGCAGCGACACAGAGGCTCAGAGACGCAGACACACAGAGGCTCAAGATGCAGAGGCACAGAGACCCAGAGACTCAGAGACAGAGAGACACAGAGACATAGAGACGCAGAGACCTAGAGACACAGAGACTCAGAGACTCAGAGATATAAAGGCTCAGAGGCTCAGAGACCCAGAGACTCAGAGACGCAGAGACACTGCGACCCCGAGACACAGAGACTCAGAAACACAGAGACGCAGAGACACAGACGCTCAGAGACTCAGAGACACAGAGACTCAGAGACTCAGAGACATCGAGGCTCAGATGCTTAGAGACCCAGAGACTCAGAGACGCAGAAACACAGAGGCTCAGTGACTCAGAGACTCAGTGACAGGGAGACTCAGAGACACAGATGCTCAGAGACTCAGAGACTCAGAAACACAGAGACGCAGAGACACAGAGGCTCAGAGATTCAGAGACTCAGAGACAAATAAACTCAGAGACACAGAGACACAGAGACTCAGAGATTCAGATACTCAGAGACATAGAGGCTCAGATGCTCAGAGACCCAGAGACTCAGAGACGCAGAGACACAGAGACACAGAGACTCAGTCACTCAGAGACTCAGTGGCAGGGAGACCCAGAGACACAGATGCTCAGAGACTCAGAGACTCAGAAACACAGAGACGCAGAGACACAGAGACTCAGAGACACAGAGACCCAGAGACAAGAGACTCAGAAACACAGAGACGCAGAGACTCAGAGGCTCAGAGACTCAGGGACTCAGAGACGCAGAGACACAGAGGCTCAGAGACGCAGACACACAGAGGCTCAAGACGCAGAGGCACAGAGACCCAGAGACTCAGAGACACAGAGACCTAGAGACACAGAGACTCAGAGACTCAGAGATATAAAGGCTCAGAGGCTCAGAGACCCAGAGACTCAGAGACGCAGTGACACTGCGACCCCGAGACACAGAGACTCAGAAAGACAGAGACGCAGAGACACAGACGCTCAGAGACTCAGAGACACAGAGACTCAGAGACTCAGAGACATCGAGGCTCAGATGCTTAGAGACCCAGTGACTCAGAGACGCAGAGACACAGAGGCTCAGTGACTCAGAGACTCAGTGACAGGGAGACTCAGAGACACAGATGCTCAGAGACTCAGAGACTCAGAAACACAGAGACGCAGAGACACAGAGGCTCAGAGACTCAGAGACACATAGACTCAGAGACACAGAGACCCAGAGACACAGAGACACAGAGACTCAGTGACTCAGAGACTCAGTGACAGGGAGACTCAGAGACACAGATGCTCAGAGACTCAGAAACACAGAGACGCAGAGAAACAGAGACTCAGAGACACAGAGTCACAGAGACCAAGAGACACACAGACTCAGAGACTCAGAGACGCAGAGACCCAGAGACACAGAGGCTCAGATATTTAGAGACGCAGATACACAGAGGCTCAGTGACTCAGAGACTTAGAGACACGGAGAATCAGGGACACAGCGACCCAGAGACACAGAGACTCTGAGACTCAGAGACGCAGAGACACAGAGGCTCAGATACTCAGAGACGCAGAGACGCAGCGACACAGAGGCTCAGAGACGCAGAGACACAGAGAACCAGAGACACAGAGACTCAGAGACGCAGAGACACAGAGGCTCAGACACTTACAGACACAGAGACTCAGAAACTCAGAGACATAGAGGCTCAGATGCTCAGAGACCCAGAGACTCAGAGGCGCAGAGACACAGAGACTCAGTGACTCAGAGACTCAGTGACAGGGAGACTCAGAGACACAGATGCTCAGAGACTCAGAGACTCAGAAACACAGAGACGCAGAGACCCCGAGACTCAGAGACACAGAGACACAGAGGCTCAGAGACACAGATGCTCAGAGACTCAGAGATGCAGAGACACAGAGGCTCAGAGATGCAGAGACACAGAGACTCAGAGACACAGAGACACAGAGACTCAGAGACACAGTGACCCAGAGACACAGAGTCTCAGAGACACAGAGACACAGTGACCCAGAGACACAGAGACTCAGAGATTTAGAGACGCAGATACACAGAGGATCAGAGACACAGAGACTTAGCGACACGGAGAATCAGGGACACAGAGACCCAGAGACACAGAGACTCAGAGACGCAGAGACGTAGCGACACAGAGGCTCAGAGACGCAGACACACTGAGGCTCAGAGACACAGAGACGCAGAGACTCAGAGACACAGAGACACAGAGACTCAGAGACTCAGAGACATCGAGGCTCAGAGGGTCAGAGACCCAGAGACTCAGAGACGCAGAGACACAGAGGCTCAGACACTTAGAGACACAGAGACTCAGAAACTCAGAGACATAGAGGCTCAGATGCTCAGAGACCCAGAACTCAGAGGCGCAGAGACACAGAGACTCAGTGACTCAGAGACTCAGTGACAGGGAGACTCAGAGACACAGATGGTCAGAGACTCAGAGACACAGAGGCTCAGAGATGCAGAGACACAGAGGCTCAGAGACACAGGGACACAGAGACCCAGAGACAAAGACTCAGATACTTAGAGACGCAGATACACAGGGGCTCAGTGACTCAGAGACTTAGCGACACGGAGAATCAGGGACACAGAGACCCAGAGACACATAGACTCTGAGACTCAGAGACGCAGAGACACAGAGGCTCAGATACTCAGAGATGCAGAGGCACAGCGACACAGAGGCTCAGAGACGCAGACACACAGAGGCTCAGAGACGCAGAGACAAGAGACACAGAGACTCAGAGACACAGAGACCCAGAGACACAGAGACACAGAAACCTAGAGACACAGAGACTCAGAGACACAGAGACTCAGAGACTCAAAGATATAAAGGCTCAGAGACACAGAGACTCAGAGACATCGAGGCTCAGAGGCTCAGAGACCCAGAGACTCAGAGACGCAGAGACACAGAGGCTCAGACACTTAGAGACACAGAGACTCAGAAACTCAGAGACATAGAGGCTCAGATGCTCAGAGACCCAGAACTCAGAGGCGCAGAGACACAGAGACTCAGTGACTCAGAGACTCAGTGACAGGGAGACTCAGAGACACAGATGCTCAGAGACTCAGAGACTCAGAAACACAGAGACGCAGAGACACAGAGACTCAGAGACACAGAGTCACAGAGACCAAGAGACACACAGACTCAGAGACTCAGAGACGCAGAGACACAGAGACACAGAGGCTCAGAGACACAGAGGCTCAGAGATGCAGAGACACGGAGGCTCAGAGACACAGGGACACAGAGACCCAGAGACAAGAGACTCAGAAACACAGAGACGCAGAGACTCAGAGGCTCCGAGACTCAGGGACTCAGAGACGCAGAGACACAGAGGCTCAGAGACGCAGACACACAGAGGCTCAAGACGCAGAGGCACAGAGACCCAGAGACTCAGAGACACAGAGACCCAGAGACACAGAGACACAGAGACCTAGAGACACAGAGACTCAGAGACTCAGAGATATAAAGGCTCAGAGGCTCAGAGACCCAGAGACTCAGAGACGCAGAACACTGCGACCCCGAGACACAGAGACTCAGAAACACAGAGACGCAGAGACACAGACGCTCAGAGACTCAGAGACACAGAGACTCAGATGCTTAGAGACCCAGGGACTCAGAGACACAGAGACACAGAGGCTCAGTGACTCAGAGACTCAGTGACAGGGAGACTCAGAGACACAGATGCTCAGAGACTCAGAGACGCAGAGACACAGACGCTCAGAGACTCAGAGACACATAGACTCAGAGACACAGAGACACAGAGACCCAGAGACTCAGAGACTCGGAGACGCAGAGACACAGAGGCTCAGAGATGCAGAGACACAGAGGCTCAGAGACTCAGAGACTCAGAGACCCAGAGATACAGAGTCTCAGAGACACAGACACACAGAGACCCTGAGACACAGAGACTCAGATATTTAGAGACGCAGATACACAGAGGCTCAGTGACTCAGAGACTTAGCGACACAGAGAATCAGGGACACAGAGACCCAGAGACACAGAGACTCAGATACTCAGAGACATAGAGGCTCAGATGCTCAGAGACCCAGAGACTCAGAGCCGCAGAGACACAGAGACACAGAGACTCAGTGACTCAGAGACTCAGTGACAGGGAGACTCAGAGAACCAGATGCTCAGAGACTCAGAGACTCAGAAACACAGAGACGCAGAGACACAGAGACTCAGAGACACAGAGTCACAGAGACCATGAGACACACAGACTCAGAGACTCAGAGACGCAGAGACACAGAGACACAGAGGCTCAGAGATGCAGAGACACAGAGGCTCAGAGACACAGGGACACAGAGACCCAGAGACAAGAGACTCAGAAACACAGAGACGCAGAGACTCAGAGGCTCAGAGACTCAGGGACTCAGAGACGCAGAGACACAGAGGCTCAGAGACGCAGACACACAGAGGCTCAAGACGCAGAGGCACAGAGACCCAGAGACACAGAGACACAGAGACCTAGAGACACAGAGACGCAGAGATATAAAGGCTCAGATGCTCAGAGACCCAGAGACTCAGAGACGCAGTGACACTGCGACCCCGAGACACAGAGACTCAGAAACACAGAGACGCAGAGACACAGACGCTCAGAGACTCAGAGACACAGAGACTCAGAGACTCAGAGACATCGAGGCTCAGATGCTTAGAGACCCAGTGACTCAGAGACGCAGAGACACAGAGGCTCAGTGACTCAGAGACTCAGTGACAGGGAGACTCAGAGACACAGATGCTCAGAGACTCAGAGACTCAGAAACACAGAGACGCAGAGACACAGAGGCTCAGAGACTCAGAGACACATAGACTCAGAGACACAGAGACCCAGAGACACAGAGACTCGGAGATGCAGAGACACAGAGGCTCAGAGATGCAGAGACACAGAGGCTCAGAGACTCAGAGACTCAGAGACCCAGAGATACAGAGTCTCAGAGACACAGACACACAGAGACCCAGAGACACAGAGACTCAGATACTTAGAGACGCAGATACACAGGGGCTCAGTGACTCAGAGACTTAGCGACACGGAGAATCAGGGACACAGAGACCCAGAGACACATAGACTCTGAGACTCAGAGACGCAGAGACACAGAGGCTCAGATACTCAGAGATGCAGAGACACAGCGACACAGAGGCTCAGAGACGCAGACACACAGAGGCTCAGAGACGCAGAGACAAGAGACACAGAGACTCAGAGACACAGAGACCCAGAGACACAGAGACACAGAAACCTAGAGACACAGAGACTCAGAGACACAGAGACTCAGAGACTCAGAGATATAAAGGCTCAGAGGCTCAGAGACCCAGAGACTCAGAGACGCAGAGACACTGCGACCCCGAGACACAGAGACTCAGAAACACAGAGACGCAGAGACACAGACGCTCAGAGACTCAGAGACACAGAGACTCAGAGACTCAGAGACATCGAGGCTCAGATGCTTAGAGAACCAGAGACTCAGAGACGCAGAGACACAGAGGCTCAGTGACTCAGTGACAGGGAGACTCAGAGACACAGATGCTCAGAGACTCAGAGACTCAGAAACACAGAGACGCAGAGACACAGAGGCTCAGAGACTCAGAGACAAATAAACTCAGAGACACAGAGGCTCAGAGACTCAGAGACTCAGAGACGCAGAGTCACAGAGGCTCAGAGATGCAGGGACACAGAGGCTCAGAGACTCAGAGATTCAGAGACCCAGAGGTACAGAGTCTCAGAGACACAGACACACAGAGACCCAGAGACTCAGAGACTCAGATATTTAGAGACGCAGATACACAGAGGCTCAGTGACTCAGAGACTTAGCGACACGGAGAATCAGGGGCACAGAGACCCAGAGACCCAGAGACACAGAGACGCAGAGACAGAGAGGCTCAGATACTCAGAGACGCAGAGACGCAGCGACACAGAGGCTCAGAGACGCAGACACACAGAGGCTCAGAGACACAGAGACACAGAGACACAGAGACTCAGAGACACAGAGACCCAGAGACACAGAGACACAGGGACACAGAGACCCAGAGACAAGAGACTCAGAAACACAGAGACCCAGAGACTCAGAGACGCAGAGACTCAGAGAATCAGAGACGCAGAGACACAGAGGCTCAGAGTCACAGAGACACAGAGACCCAGAGACACAGAGGCTCAGAGGCTCAGATGCTCAGTGGCTCAGAGACTCAGAAATGCAGACACACAGATGCTCAGTGAATCTGAGACTCAGAGATGCAGAGACACAGAGGCTCAGAGACGTAGAGACACAGAGGCTCAGAGACTCAGAGATATAAAGGCTCAGAGGCTCAGAGACCCAGAGACTCAGAGACGCAGAACACTGCGACCCCGAGACACAGAGACTCAGAAACACAGAGACGCAGAGACACAGACGCTCAGAGACTCAGAGACACAGAGACTCAGATGCTTAGAGACCCAGGGACTCAGAGACACAGAGACACAGAGGCTCAGTGACTCAGAGACTCAGTGACAGGGAGACTCAGAGACACAGATGCTCAGAGACTCAGAGACGCAGAGACACAGACGCTCAGAGACTCAGAGACACATAGACTCAGAGACACAGAGACACAGAGACCCAGAGACTCAGAGACTCGGAGACGCAGAGACACAGAGGCTCAGAGATGCAGAGACACAGAGGCTCAGAGACCCAGAGACTCAGAGACGCAGAGACACAGAGGCTCAGACACTTAGAGACACAGAGACTCAGAAACTCAGAGACATAGAGGCTCAGATGCTCAGAGACCCAGAACTCAGAGGCGCAGAGACACAGAGACTCAGTGACTCAGAGACTCAGTGACAGGGAGACTCAGAGACACAGATGCTCAGAGACTCAGAGACTCAGAAACACAGAGACGCAGAGACACAGAGACTCAGAGACACAGAGTCACAGAGACCAAGAGACACACAGACTCAGAGACTCAGAGACGCAGAGACACAGAGACACAGAGGCTCAGAGACACAGAGGCTCAGAGATGCAGAGACACGGAGGCTCAGAGACACAGGGACACAGAGACCCAGAGACAAGAGACTCAGAAACACAGAGACGCAGAGACTCAGAGGCTCCGAGACTCAGGGACTCAGAGACGCAGAGACACAGAGGCTCAGAGACGCAGACACACAGAGGCTCAAGACGCAGAGGCACAGAGACCCAGAGACTCAGAGACACAGAGACCCAGAGACACAGAGACACAGAGACCTAGAGACACAGAGACTCAGAGACTCAGAGATATAAAGGCTCAGAGGCTCAGAGACCCAGAGACTCAGAGACGCAGAACACTGCGACCCCGAGACACAGAGACTCAGAAACACAGAGACGCAGAGACACAGACGCTCAGAGACTCAGAGACACAGAGACTCAGATGCTTAGAGACCCAGGGACTCAGAGACACAGAGACACAGAGGCTCAGTGACTCAGAGACTCAGTGACAGGGAGACTCAGAGACACAGATGCTCAGAGACTCAGAGACGCAGAGACACAGACGCTCAGAGACTCAGAGACACATAGACTCAGAGACACAGAGACACAGAGACCCAGAGACTCAGAGACTCGGAGACGCAGAGACACAGAGGCTCAGAGATGCAGAGACACAGAGGCTCAGAGACTCAGAGACTCAGAGACCCAGAGATACAGAGTCTCAGAGACACAGACACACAGAGACCCTGAGACACAGAGACTCAGATATTTAGAGACGCAGATACACAGAGGCTCAGTGACTCAGAGACTTAGCGACACAGAGAATCAGGGACACAGAGACCCAGAGACACAGAGACTCAGATACTCAGAGACATAGAGGCTCAGATGCTCAGAGACCCAGAGACTCAGAGCCGCAGAGACACAGAGACACAGAGACTCAGTGACTCAGAGACTCAGTGACAGGGAGACTCAGAGAACCAGATGCTCAGAGACTCAGAGACTCAGAAACACAGAGACGCAGAGACACAGAGACTCAGAGACACAGAGTCACAGAGACCATGAGACACACAGACTCAGAGACTCAGAGACGCAGAGACACAGAGACACAGAGGCTCAGAGATGCAGAGACACAGAGGCTCAGAGACACAGGGACACAGAGACCCAGAGACAAGAGACTCAGAAACACAGAGACGCAGAGACTCAGAGGCTCAGAGACCCAGTGACTCAGAGACGCAGAGACACAGAGGCTCAGTGACTCAGAGACTCAGTGACAGGGAGACTCAGAGACACAGATGCTCAGAGACTCAGAGACTCAGAAACACAGAGACGCAGAGACACAGAGGCTCAGAGACTCAGAGACACATAGACTCAGAGACACAGAGACCCAGAGACACAGAGACTCGGAGATGCAGAGACACAGAGGCTCAGAGATGCAGAGACACAGAGGCTCAGAGACTCAGAGACTCAGAGACCCAGAGATACAGAGTCTCAGAGACACAGACACACAGAGACCCAGAGACACAGAGACTCAGATACTTAGAGACGCAGATACACAGGGGCTCAGTGACTCAGAGACTTAGCGACACGGAGAATCAGGGACACAGAGACCCAGAGACACATAGACTCTGAGACTCAGAGACGCAGAGACACAGAGGCTCAGATACTCAGAGATGCAGAGACACAGCGACACAGAGGCTCAGAGACGCAGACACACAGAGGCTCAGAGACGCAGAGACAAGAGACACAGAGACTCAGAGACACAGAGACCCAGAGACACAGAGACACAGAAACCTAGAGACACAGAGACTCAGAGACACAGAGACTCAGAGACTCAGAGATATAAAGGCTCAGAGGCTCAGAGACCCAGAGACTCAGAGACGCAGAGACACTGCGACCCCGAGACACAGAGACTCAGAAACACAGAGACGCAGAGACACAGACGCTCAGAGACTCAGAGACACAGAGACTCAGAGACTCAGAGACATCGAGGCTCAGATGCTTAGAGAACCAGAGACTCAGAGACGCAGAGACACAGAGGCTCAGTGACTCAGTGACAGGGAGACTCAGAGACACAGATGCTCAGAGACTCAGAGACTCAGAAACACAGAGACGCAGAGACACAGAGGCTCAGAGACTCAGAGACAAATAAACTCAAAGACACAGAGGCTCAGAGACTCAGAGACTCAGAGACGCAGAGTCACAGAGGCTCAGAGATGCAGGGACACAGAGGCTCAGAGACTCAGAGATTCAGAGACCCAGAGGTACAGAGTCTCAGAGACACAGACACACAGAGACCCAGAGACTCAGAGACTCAGATATTTAGAGACGCAGATACACAGAGGCTCAGTGACTCAGAGACTTAGCGACACGGAGAATCAGGGGCACAGAGACCCAGAGACCCAGAGACACAGAGACGCAGAGACAGAGAGGCTCAGATACTCAGAGACGCAGCGACGCAGCGACACAGAGGCTCAGAGACGCAGACACACAGAGGCTCAGAGACACAGAGACACAGAGACACAGAGACTCAGAGACACAGAGACCCAGAGACACAGAGACACAGGGACACAGAGACCCACAGACAAGAGACTCAGAAACACAGAGACCCAGAGACTCAGAGACGCAGAGACTCAGAGAATCAGAGACGCAGAGACACAGAGGCTCAGAGTCACAGAGACACAGAGACCCAGAGACACAGAGGCTCAGAGGCTCAGATGCTCAGTGGCTCAGAGACTCAGAAATGCAGACACACAGATGCTCAGTGAATCTGAGACTCAGAGATGCAGAGACACAGAGGCTCAGAGACGTAGAGACACAGAGGCTCAGAGACTCAGAGATATAAAGGCTCAGAGGCTCAGAGACCCAGAGACTCAGAGACGCAGAACACTGCGACCCCGAGACACAGAGACTCAGAAACACAGAGACGCAGAGACACAGACGCTCAGAGACTCAGAGACACAGAGACTCAGATGCTTAGAGACCCAGGGACTCAGAGACACAGAGACACAGAGGCTCAGTGACTCAGAGACTCAGTGACAGGGAGACTCAGAGACACAGATGCTCAGAGACTCAGAGACGCAGAGACACAGACGCTCAGAGACTCAGAGACACATAGACTCAGAGACACAGAGACACAGAGACCCAGAGACTCAGAGACTCGGAGACGCAGAGACACAGAGGCTCAGAGATGCAGAGACACAGAGGCTCAGAGACCCAGAGACTCAGAGACGCAGAGACACAGAGGCTCAGACACTTAGAGACACAGAGACTCAGAAACTCAGAGACATAGAGGCTCAGATGCTCAGAGACCCAGAACTCAGAGGCGCAGAGACACAGAGACTCAGTGACTCAGAGACTCAGTGACAGGGAGACTCAGAGACACAGATGCTCAGAGACTCAGAGACTCAGAAACACAGAGACGCAGAGACACAGAGACTCAGAGACACAGAGTCACAGAGACCAAGAGACACACAGACTCAGAGACTCAGAGACGCAGAGACACAGAGACACAGAGGCTCAGAGACACAGAGGCTCAGAGATGCAGAGACACGGAGGCTCAGAGACACAGGGACACAGAGACCCAGAGACAAGAGACTCAGAAACACAGAGACGCAGAGACTCAGAGGCTCCGAGACTCAGGGACTCAGAGACGCAGAGACACAGAGGCTCAGAGACGCAGACACACAGAGGCTCAAGACGCAGAGGCACAGAGACCCAGAGACTCAGAGACACAGAGACCCAGAGACACAGAGACACAGAGACCTAGAGACACAGAGACTCAGAGACTCAGAGATATAAAGGCTCAGAGGCTCAGAGACCCAGAGACTCAGAGACGCAGAACACTGCGACCCCGAGACACAGAGACTCAGAAACACAGAGACGCAGAGACACAGACGCTCAGAGACTCAGAGACACAGAGACTCAGATGCTTAGAGACCCAGGGACTCAGAGACACAGAGACACAGAGGCTCAGTGACTCAGAGACTCAGTGACAGGGAGACTCAGAGACACAGATGCTCAGAGACTCAGAGACGCAGAGACACAGACGCTCAGAGACTCAGAGACACATAGACTCAGAGACACAGAGACACAGAGACCCAGAGACTCAGAGACTCGGAGACGCAGAGACACAGAGGCTCAGAGATGCAGAGACACAGAGGCTCAGAGACTCAGAGACTCAGAGACCCAGAGATACAGAGTCTCAGAGACACAGACACACAGAGACCCTGAGACACAGAGACTCAGATATTTAGAGACGCAGATACACAGAGGCTCAGTGACTCAGAGACTTAGCGACACAGAGAATCAGGGACACAGAGACCCAGAGACACAGAGACTCAGATACTCAGAGACATAGAGGCTCAGATGCTCAGAGACCCAGAGACTCAGAGCCGCAGAGACACAGAGACACAGAGACTCAGTGACTCAGAGACTCAGTGACAGGGAGACTCAGAGAACCAGATGCTCAGAGACTCAGAGACTCAGAAACACAGAGACGCAGAGACACAGAGACTCAGAGACACAGAGTCACAGAGACCATGAGACACACAGACTCAGAGACTCAGAGACGCAGAGACACAGAGACACAGAGGCTCAGAGATGCAGAGACACAGAGGCTCAGAGACACAGGGACACAGAGACCCAGAGACAAGAGACTCAGAAACACAGAGACGCAGAGACTCAGAGGCTCAGAGACTCAGGGACTCAGAGACGCAGAGACACAGAGGCTCAGAGACGCAGACACACAGAGGCTCAAGACGCAGAGGCACAGAGACCCAGAGACACAGAGACACAGAGACCTAGAGACACAGAGACGCAGAGATATAAAGGCTCAGATGCTCAGAGACCCAGAGACTCAGAGACGCAGTGACACTGCGACCCCGAGACACAGAGACTCAGAAACACAGAGACGCAGAGACACAGACGCTCAGAGACTCAGAGACACAGAGACTCAGAGACTCAGAGACATCGAGGCTCAGATGCTTAGAGACCCAGTGACTCAGAGACGCAGAGACACAGAGGCTCAGTGACTCAGAGACTCAGTGACAGGGAGACTCAGAGACACAGATGCTCAGAGACTCAGAGACTCAGAAACACAGAGACGCAGAGACACAGAGGCTCAGAGACTCAGAGACACATAGACTCAGAGACACAGAGACCCAGAGACACAGAGACTCGGAGATGCAGAGACACAGAGGCTCAGAGATGCAGAGACACAGAGGCTCAGAGACTCAGAGACTCAGAGACCCAGAGATACAGAGTCTCAGAGACACAGACACACAGAGACCCAGAGACACAGAGACTCAGATACTTAGAGACGCAGATACACAGGGGCTCAGTGACTCAGAGACTTAGCGACACGGAGAATCAGGGACACAGAGACCCAGAGACACATAGACTCTGAGACTCAGAGACGCAGAGACACAGAGGCTCAGATACTCAGAGATGCAGAGACACAGCGACACAGAGGCTCAGAGACGCAGACACACAGAGGCTCAGAGACGCAGAGACAAGAGACACAGAGACTCAGAGACACAGAGACCCAGAGACACAGAGACACAGAAACCTAGAGACACAGAGACTCAGAGACACAGAGACTCAGAGACTCAGAGATATAAAGGCTCAGAGGCTCAGAGACCCAGAGACTCAGAGACGCAGAGACACTGCGACCCCGAGACACAGAGACTCAGAAACACAGAGACGCAGAGACACAGACGCTCAGAGACTCAGAGACACAGAGACTCAGAGACTCAGAGACATCGAGGCTCAGATGCTTAGAGAACCAGAGACTCAGAGACGCAGAGACACAGAGGCTCAGTGACTCAGTGACAGGGAGACTCAGAGACACAGATGCTCAGAGACTCAGAGACTCAGAAACACAGAGACGCAGAGACACAGAGGCTCAGAGACTCAGAGACAAATAAACTCAGAGACACAGAGGCTCAGAGACTCAGAGACTCAGAGACGCAGAGTCACAGAGGCTCAGAGATGCAGGGACACAGAGGCTCAGAGACTCAGAGATTCAGAGACCCAGAGGTACAGAGTCTCAGAGACACAGACACACAGAGACCCAGAGACTCAGAGACTCAGATATTTAGAGACGCAGATACACAGAGGCTCAGTGACTCAGAGACTTAGCGACACGGAGAATCAGGGGCACAGAGACCCAGAGACCCAGAGACACAGAGACGCAGAGACAGAGAGGCTCAGATACTCAGAGACGCAGAGACGCAGCGACACAGAGGCTCAGAGACGCAGACACACAGAGGCTCAGAGACACAGAGACACAGAGACACAGAGACTCAGAGACACAGAGACCCAGAGACACAGAGACACAGGGACCCAGAGACAAGAGACTCAGAAACACAGAGACCCAGAGACTCAGAGACGCAGAGACTCAGAGAATCAGAGACGCAGAGACACAGAGGCTCAGAGTCACAGAGACACAGAGACCCAGAGACACAGAGGCTCAGAGGCTCAGATGCTCAGTGGCTCAGAGACTCAGAAATGCAGACACACAGATGCTCAGTGAATCTGAGACTCAGAGATGCAGAGACACAGAGGCTCAGAGACGTAGAGACACAGAGGCTCAGAGACAGAGGGGCTCGGAGACTCAGAGTCACTGAGACTCAGAGACACATGGACTTAGAGACCCAGAGACACAGAGACACAGAGACGGAGAGATACAGAGACTCAGAGACTCAGAGACAAAGAGGCTATGACGCTCAGAGACCCAGAGACTCAGAGGTGCAGAGACACAGAGACTCAGTGACTCAGAGACTCAGTGACAGGGATACTCAGAGACACAGATGCTCAGAGACTCAGAGACTCAGAAACACAGAGACGCAGAGACACAGAGACTCAGAGACACAGAGTCACAGAGACCAAGAGACACACAGACTCAGAGACTCAGAGACGCAGAGACACAGAGACACAGAGGCTCAGAGATGCAGAGACACAGAGGCTCAGAGACACAGGGACACAGAGACCCAGAGACAAGAGACTCAGAAACACAGAGACGCAGAGACTCAGAGGCTCAGAGACTCAGGGACTCAGAGACGCAGAGACACAGAGGCTCAGAGACGCAGACACACAGAGGCTCAAGACGCAGAGGCACAGAGACCCAGAGACTCAGAGACACAGAGACCCAGAGACACAGAGACACAGAGACCTAGAGACACAGAGACTCAGAGACTCAGAGACATCGAGGCTCAGATGCTTAGAGACCCAGAGACTCAGAGACGCAGAGACACAGAGGCTCAGTGACTCAGAGACTCAGGGACAGGGAGACTCAGAGACACAGATGCTCAGAGACTCAGAGGCTCAGAAACACAGAGACGCAGAGACACAGAGGCTCAGAGACTCAGAGTCACATAGACTCAGAGACTCAGAAACACAGAGATACATATACACAGAGGCTCAGAGACATAGAGACTCAGAGACAGGGAGACTCAGAGACACAGATGCTCAGAGACTCAGAGACTCAGAAACACAGAGACGCAGAGACACAGAGACACAGAGACCCAGAGACTCAGAGACTCAGAGACGCAGAGACACAGAGGCTCAGAGATGCAGAGACACAGAGGCTCAGAGACTCAGAGACTCAGAGACCCAGAGATACAGAGTCTCAGAGACACAGACACACAGAGACCCAGAGACACAGAGACTCAGATATTTAGAGACGCAGATACACAGAGGCTCAGTGACTCAGAGACTTAGCGACACAGAGAATCAGGGACACAGAGACCCAGAGACACAGAGACTCTGAGACTCAGAGACGCAGAGAAACAGAGGCTCAGATACTCAGAGACGCAGAGACACAGAGGCTCAGATACTCAGAGACGCAGAGACACAGAGGCTCAGATACTCAGAGACGCAGAGACACAGCGACACAGAGGCTCCGAGACGCAGTCACACAGAGGCTCAGAGACGCAGAGACACAGAGACACAGAGACACAGAGACTCAGAGACACAGACACCCAGAGACACAGAGACACAGAGACCTAGAGACACAGAGACTCAGAGACACAGAGACTCAGAGACTCAGAGATATAAAGGCTCAGAGGCTCAGAGACCCAGAGACACTGCGACCCCGAGACACAGAGACTCAGAAACACAGAGACGCAGAGACACAGACGCTCAGAGACTCAGAGACACAGAGACTCAGAGACTCAGAGACATCGAGGCTCAGATGCTTAGAGACCCAGGGACTCAGAGACGCAGAGACACAGAGGCTCAGTGACTCAGAGACTCAGTGACAGGGAGACTCAGAGACACAGATGCTCAGAGACTCAGAGACACATAGACTCAGAGACACAGAGACCCACAGACACAGAGACTCAGAGACTCAGAGACTCAGAGACGCAGATACACAGAGGCTCAGAAATGCAGAGACACAGAGGCTCAGAGACGCAGAGACACAGAGACACAGAGACTCAGAGACACAGAGACAGAGACTCAGAGATGTAAAGGCTCAGAGGCTCAGAGACACAGAGACTCAGAAACACAGAGACGCAGAGACACAGACGCTCAGAGACTCAGAGACACAGATGCTCAGAGACTCAGAGACTCAGAAACACAGAACCTCAGAGACACAGAGGCTCAGAGACTCAGAGACAAATAAACTCAGAGACACAGAGGCTCAGAGACTCAGAGACAAATAAACTCAGAGACACAGAGGCTCAGAGATGCAGGAACACAGAAGCTCAGAGGCTCAGAGACTCAGAGATTCAGAGACCCAGAGATACAGAGTCTCAGAGACACAGACACACAGAGACCCAGAGACTCAGAGACTCAGATATTTAGAGACGCAGATACACAGAGGCTCAGAGACTCAGAGACTCAGAGACATAGAGGCTCAGAGGCTCAGAGACCCAGAGACGCAGAGACACAGAGACTCCGAGACTCACCGACACGGAGACTCAGAGACTCAGAAACACAGAGACGCAGAGACACAGAGGCTCAGAGACTCAGAGACACAAAGACACAGAGTCTCAGAGACACAGAGACTCAGAGACTCAGAGACACAGAGGCTCAGTAGCTCAGAGACCCAGAGACTCAGAGATGCAGAGACACACTGGCTCCGAGACTCAGAGACACAGAGACCCAGAGACACAGAGACACAGAGACCCAGAGACACAGTGACCCAGAAACACAGAGACACAGAGGCTCAGAGACGCATCGACTCAGAGACGCAGAGACACAGAGGCTCAGAGACGCAGAGACACAGAGGCTCAGAGACTCAGGGACTCAGAGACTCAGAGACGCAGAGACACATAGGCTCAGAGATGCAGAGACACAGAGGCTCAGAGACTCAGAGACACAGAGACTCAGAGACTCAGAGACATAGAGGCTCAGTGACTCAGAGACCCAGAGACTCAGAGACTCAGAGACATAGAGGCTCAGATGCTCAGAGACCCAGAGACTCAGAGGCGCAGAGACACAGAGGCTCAGTGACTCAGAGACTCAGTGACAGGGAGACTCAGAGACACAGATGCTCAGAGACTCAGAGACTCAGAAACACAGAGACGCAGAGACCCAGAGACACACAGACTCAGAGACTCTGAGACACAGAGACTCAGAGGCTCAGAGACACAGAGGCTCAGAGACTCAGGGACTCAGAGACTCAGAGACGCAGAGACACAGAGGCTCAGAGATGCAGAGACACAGAGGCTCAGAGACTCAGAGACACAGAGACCCAGAGACACAGAATCTCAGAGACACAGACACAGAGACCCAGAGGCACACGGACTCAGAGATTTAGATATGCAGATACACAGAGGCTCAGTGACTCAGAGACTTAGCGACACGGAGAATCAGGGACACAGAGACCCAGAGACACAGAGACTCTGAGACTCAGAGACGCAGAGACACAGAGGCACAGAGACCCAGAGACACAGAGACACAGAGACGCAGAGACTCAGAGACACAGTGACACAGAGACTCAGGGACACAGAGACCCAGAGACACAGAGATTCATAGACTCAGAGACACAGAGACCCAGAGACACAGAGACACAGAGACCAAGAGACACAGAGACTCAGAAAAACAGAGACGCAGAGACACAGAGGCTCAGAGTCTCAGGGATTCAGAGACGCAGACACACAGAGGCTCAAAGACGCAGAGGCACAGTGACCCAGAGACCCAGAGACACAGAGACACAGAGACCTAGAGACACAGAGACTCAGAGACTCAGAGATATAGAGGCTCAGAGACCCAGACACTCAGACACGCAGCGACCCAGAGACACAGAGACTCAGAAACACGGAGACGCAGAGACACAGACGCTCAGAGACTCAGAGCAACAGAGACTCAGAGACTCAGAGGCACAGAGGCTCAGAGTCTCAGGGATTCAGAGACGCAGAGACCCAGATACTCAGAGACGCAGAGACACAGAGGCTCTGTGACTCAGAGACTCAACGACACAGAGACTCAGAGGCACAAATGCTCAGAGACTCAGAGACTCAGAGACGCAGAGACACAGAGACGCAGAGACACAGAGGCTCAGAGACTCAGAGACTCAGAGACATCGAGGCTCAAAAGCTCAGCGACCCAGAGACTCAGAGACGCAGGGACACAGTGGCTCAGAGACTCAGAGACTCAGAGACGCATAGACACAGAGGCTCAGAGATTCAGAGACACAGAGACTCAGAGACGCAGAGACACAGAGACTCAGAGACCCAGAGACGCAGAGACTCACAGACACATCGACCCAGAGACTCAGAGACTCTGAGACACAGAGACTCTGAGACGCCGAAATGCAGAGACACTGAGACGCAAAGACACTAAGACCCAGACACTCTGAGACGCAGAGACTCTGAGGCGCAGAGCCACAGTGACAATGAGACCCAGAGACGCAGAGACGAAGAGACGCAGAGACACTGAGACCCAGGGACTCTGAGACGCTTAGACACTGAGACCCAGGGACTCTGAGACGCAGAGACTCTGAGACGCAGAGATGCAGAGACACTGAGACCAAGAGACTCTGAGACGCAGAGACTCTGAGACTCTGAGACGCAGAGACATTGAGACCCAGAGACTCTGAGACACAGAGACTCTGAGACGCCGAGATGCAGAGACACTGAGACGCAAAGACACTAAGACCCAGACACTCTGAGACGCAGAGACTCTGAGACGAAGAGCCACAGTGACAATGAGACGCAGAGACGCAGAGACAAAGAGACGTAGAGACACTGAGACCCAGGGACTCTGAGATGCAGAGACTCTGAGACGCAGAGACGCAGAGTCACTGAGATCCAGAGACGTAGAGACGCAGATACGGAGAGACACAGAGACAATGAGACCCAGAGACACTGAGACCGAGGGATTCTGAGACCCAGGGACTCTGAGACGCAGAGACACTGAGACCCAGAGACTCTGAGACGCAGAGACTCTGAGACGCAGAGATGCAGAGACACTGAGACCCAGAGACTCAGAGATGCAGAGACTCTGAGACGCCGAGATGCAGAGACACTGAGACGCAAAGACACTAAGACCCAGACACTCTGAGACGCAGAGACTCTGAGATGCAGAGACGCAGAGACCCTGAGAGGCAGAGACACTGAGACCCAGAGACGTAGAGACGCAGAGAACCTGAGACGCAGAGATACTGAGACGAAGAGACCCTGAGATGCAGAGATGCAGAGACACTGAGACCCAGAGACGCAGAGAACCTGAGACCCTGAGATGCAGTGACACAGAGACGCAGAGACACTGAGACCCAGAGACACAGAGACACTGAGACCCAGAGACACAGAGACACTGAGACCCAGAGATGCAGAGACGCAGAGACACTGAGACGCAGAGACTCTGAGACACAGAGACAGTGAGACCCAGAGACACAGAGCCGCAGAGACCCTGAGACGCAGAGACCCTGAGACGCAGAGACGCAGAGACACTGAGACCCAGAGGCACAGAGACACTGAGATCCAGAGATGCAGAGACACAGAGACACTGAGACGCAGAGGCAGTGAGACCCAGAGACACAGAGACACTGAGACAATGAGACCCAGAGACTCTGAGACGCAGAGAAGCAGAGACCCTGAGACGCAGGGACGCAAAGACGCAGAGAACGTGAGACGCAGAGACCCTGAGAACCAGAGACGCAGAGTGACTGAGACGCAGAGATACTGAGACCCAGGGACTCTGAGACGCAGAGACTCTGAGGCGCAGAGACGCAGAGACATTGAGACCCAGAGACTCAGAGACGCAGAGGCTCTGAGACACAAAGACGCAGGGACTCTGAGATGCAGAGACCCAGAGACTCTGAGACACAGAGAAGCAGAGACCCTGAGACGTAGAGATACTGAGACGCAGTGACACTGAGACGCAGAGACACTGAGAGGCAGAGACTCTGAGAAGCAGTGACGTAGAGACCCTGAGACGCAGAGACTCTGAGACGCAGAGCCACAGTGACAATGTGACCCAGAGACTCTGAGACGCCGAGACGCAGAGACGCAGAGACACTGAGACCCAGGGACTCTGAGATGCAGACACTCTGAGACGCAGAGACTCTGAGGCGCAGAGACGCAGAGACCCAGAGACTCTGAGACCCAGAGACTCTGAGACGCAGGGATGCAGACACGCAGAGAACCTAAGACGCAGAGACCCTGAGACCCAGGGACTCTGAGACGCAGAGACTCTGAGGCGCAGAGACGCAGAGACATTGAGACCCAGAGACTCAGAGACGCAGAGGCTCTGAGACACAAAGACGCAGGGACTCTGAGATGCAGAGACTCTGAGACGCAGAGACTCTGAGGCGCAGAGACCCAGAGACACTGAGACCCAGAGACTCTGAGACGCAGAGAAGCAGAGACCCTGAGACGTAGAGATACTGAGAGGCAGAGACTCTGAGAAGCAGTGACGTAGAGACCCTGAGACGCAGAGACTCTGAGACGCAGAGCCACAGTGACAATGTGACCCAGAGACTCTGAGACGCCGAGATGCAGAGACACTGAGACCCAGGGACTCTGAGATGCAGACACTCTGAGACGCAGAGACTCTGAGGCGCAGAGACGCAGAGACCCAGAGACTCTGAGACCCAGAGACTCTGAGACGCAGGGATGCAGACACGCAGAGAACCTAAGACGCAGAGACCCTGAGACCCAGAGACTTTGAGACGCAGAGACGCAGACCCCCTGAGACGTAGAGATACTGAGACGCAGTGACACTGAGACGCAGAGACACTGAGAGGCAGAGACTCTGAGAAGCAGTGACGTAGAGACTCTGAGACGCAGAGCCACAGTGACAATGTGACCCAGAGACTCTGAGACGCCGAGACGCAGAGACACTGAGACCCAGGGACTCTGAGATGCAGACACTCTGAGACGCAGAGACTCTGAGGCGCAGAGACGCAGAGACCCAGAGACTCTGAGACCCAGAGACTCTGAGACGCAGAGACACAGAGACACAGAGACAATGAGACCCAGAGACACTGAGACCTAGGGACTCTGAGACGCAGAGACACTGTGACCCAGAGACTCTGAGATGCAGAGAAGCAGAGACCCTGAGATACAGGGATGCAGAGACGCAGAGAACCTGAGACGCAGAGACCCTGAGATCCAGAGACTTTGAGACGCAGAGACGCAGAGCCACTGAGACGCAGAGATACTGAGACGCAGAGACTCAGAGACGCAGAGACGAAGAGACACTGAGACCCATAGACACTGACACCCAGGGACTCTGAGACGCAGAGACACTGAGACCCAGAGGCTCTGAGACGCAGACTCTCTGAGACTCGGAGACGCAGAGACGCAGAGACCCTGATCGCAGAGACGCAGAGACTCTGAGACACAGAGACACTGAGACCCAGAGACGTAGAGACGGAGAGACCCTGGGACGCAGAGACGCAGAGACCCTGAGGCGCAGAGAGGCAGAGACGCAGAGACACTGAGACCCAGAGACGCAGAGATGCAGAGACCGTGAGACGCAGAGACACTGAGACGCAGAGAGTCTGAGACAAATAGACGCAGAGACGCAGTGACACTGAGACGCAGAGACACTGAGATGCAGATACTCTGAGACACAGTGACACAGAGACCCAGAGACACAGAGGCGCAGAGACACAGAGGCTCAGACACGCAGAGACACTGAGACGCAGAGACACTGAGCCCCAGAGACGCAGAGACGCAGATATGCTGAGACGCAGAGACGCAGAGACACTGCGACAGTGAGACGCAGAGGCGCAGAGACTCTGAGACACAGAGACCCTGAGACGCAGAGGCACTGAGACCCAGAGACACAGAGATGCAGAAACACAGAGACCCTGAGACGCAGAGACACTGAGTCCCAGAGTCGCAGAGATGCAGAGACACTGAGACGCAGAGACACTGAGACCGGGAGACGCATAGGCACAGAGACACAGAGACCCAGAGACGCAGAGACCCAGAGATGCAGAGACACTGAGACCCAGAGACCCAGAGACGCAGAGACACTGAGATGCAGAGACGCTGAGAAGCAGAGACGCAGAGACGCAGAGACGCGGAGACGCGGAGACACAGAGACGCGGAGACGCGGAGACACAGAGACGCAGAGACCCTGTGACCCAGAGACGCAGAGACGCGGAGACCCAGAGATGCAGAGACGCAGAGACGCGGAGACGCGGAGACACAGAGACGCAGAGACCCTGATTGCCAGAGGCACTGAGACGCAGACAGGCTGAGATGCAGAGACGCAGAGAGACTGCGACAGTGAGACGCAGAGGCGCGGAGACTCTGAGACGCAGAGACACAGAGACGCTGAGACGCGGAGGCACTGAGACTCAGAGACACAGAGATGCAGAGACACGGAGACGCAGAGACACTGAGATCGGGAGACGCATAGGCGCAGAGACACAGAGCCTCTGAGACGCAGAGACGCAATGACCCTGAGACGCAGAGACACAGAGGCACTGAGACCCAGAGACTCTGAGACCCAGAGACGCAGAGATGCAGAGACGCAGAGATGCAGAGACTATGAGACGCAGAGACACTGAGGCGCAGAGACTCTGAGACGCAGAGACGCAGAGTCCCTGAGACGCAGCGATGCTGAGACCCAGAGACGCAGAGACCCTGAGACGCAGAGACACTGAGACCCAGAGACTCTAAGACGCAGAGACCCAGCGACGCAGAGAAACAGAGACCCAGAGACTATGAGATGCAGAGACTCTGAGACGCAGAGACATTGAGAGGCAGAGACACTGAGACTCTGAGACGCGGAGACGCAGAGACACTGAGGCCCAGAGACGCAGAGACTCTGAGACACAGAGACACTGAGACCCAGAGACACAGAGACGGAGAGACCCTGAGACGCAGAGACGCAGAGACCCTGAGACGCAGAGACTCTGAGACGCAGAGACGCAGTGACACAGATCCCAGAGACGCAGAGACACTGAGACCCAGAGACGCAGAGACGCGGAGACACAGAGACGCAGAGACACTGAGACGCAGACAGGCTGAGACACAGAGACGCAGATACACTGCGACAGTGAGACGCAGAGGCTCAGAGACTCTGAGACACAGAGACGCTGAGGCACAGATACTCTGAGACGCAGAGACGCAGAGACCCTGAGACGCAGAGACCCTGAGACGCAGATACTCTGAGACGCAGAGACGCAGTGACACAGAGACCCAGAGACGCAGAGGCACAGAGACGCTGAGACGCAGGGACACTGAGACGCAGAGACACAGAGACACGGCGACAGTGAGACGCAGAGGCGCAGAGACTCTGAGACACAGAGACTCTGAGACGCAGAGACAGAGAGACCCTGAGACGCAGAGGCACTGAGACCCAGAGACACAGAGATGCAGAAACGCAGAGACACTAAGACGCAGACGCAGAGACTCACAGACGCAGAGACACAGAGTCCCAGGGTCGCAGAGATGCAGAGACACTGAGACGCAGAGACACTGAGACCCAGAGACGCAGAGACACTGAGAACCAGAAACGCAGAGACACTGAGATGCATAGGCACTGAGACTCAGAGACTCTGAGACGCGAACACGCGGAGACGCAGAGACCCAGAGACGCAGAGACTCTGAGACGCGAAGACGCGGAGACTCAGAGACCCAGAGACGCAGAGACTCTGAGACACAGAGACACTGAGACCCAGACACGCAGAGACGGAGAGACCCTGAGACGCAGAGACGCAGAGACCCTGAGACGCAGAGAGGCAGAGACACAGAGACACTGAGACCCAGAGACACTGAGACGCAGAGACGCAGAGACGCAGAGACCCTGAGACGCAGGGACTCTGGGACTCTGAGACACAGAGACAATGAGACCCAGAGACTCTGAGACGCCGAGATGCAGAGACACTGAGACGCAGAGACACTGAAACGCAGAGACTCCGAGACGCAGAGACTCTGAGACACAGAGCCACAGTGAAAATGAGACCCAGAGACTCTGAGACGTCGAGACGCAGAGACACTGAGACCCAGGGACTCTGAGATGCAGAGACTCTGAGACGCAGAGACACAGAGACACTGAGACCCAGGGACTCTGAGATGCAGAGACTCTGAGACGCAGTGACTCTGAGACGCAGAGACGCAGAGACACTGAGACCCAGAGACTCAGAGACGCAGAGGCTCCGAGACACAAAGACGCAGAGACAATGAGACCCAGAGACACTGAGACCCAGAGAGTCTGAGATGCAGAGAATCAGAGACCCTGAGACGCAGAGACGCAGAGACACTGACACGCAGAGAGTCAGAGACGCAGAGACGCAAAGAGGCAGAGACTATGAGACTCATAGACGCTGGGACCCAGAGACGCAGAGACGCACAGACACTGAGACACAGAGACTCGGAGACTCTGAAACGCAGAGACGCAGAGGCGCAGAGACACTGAGACACTGAGACGCAGAGACTCTGAGATCCAGAGACGCAGAGACACAGAGACGCAGTGACATTGAGCCGCAGACACACTGAGACGCAGAGACACTGAGACGCAGAGACGCAGAGACACAGAGACTCTGAGACACAGAGACGCAGAGACACAGAGATGCAATGATCCTGAGACGCAGAGACACTGAGAACCAGAGACGCAGAGACCCTGAGACGCAGAGACACTGAGACACAGAGACACTGAGACACTGAGACCCAGAGACACTGAGAACCGGAGACGCAGAGACACTGAGACGCAGATACTCTGAGACGCAGAGACGCAGTGACGCAGAGACCCAGAGGCGCAGAGGCGCAGAGGCGCAGAGACACTGAGACACTGAGACCCAGAGACGCAGAGACGCGGAGACGCAGAAACACTGAGTCCCAGCGTCGCAGAGACACTGAGGCACAGAGACGCAGAGACTCAGAGACCCAGAGACGCAGAGACCCTGAGACGCAGAGACGCAGAGACTCAGAGACGCAGAAACACTGAGTCCCAGCGTCGCAGAGATGCAGAGACACTGAGACGCAGAGACATTGAGACCGGGAGATGCATAGACGCAGAGACACAGAGACTCTGAGATGCAGAGACATAGAGACGCAGAGACGCAATGACCCTGAGACGCAGAGACACTGAGACCCAGAGACACAGAGATGCAGAGACGCAGAGATACAGAGACTATGAGACGCAGAGACACTGAGACGCAGAGACACTGAGACGCAGAGACGCAGAGACCCAGACACGCAGACACTCTGAGACACTGAGACACTGAGACCCAGAGACGCAGAGACGGAGAGACCCTGAGACGCAGAGACGGAGAGACCCTGAGACGCAGAGACGGAGAGACCCAGAGACGCAGAGACGGAGAGACTCTGAGACGCAGAGACACTGAGACGCAGAGACTCTGAGATACAGAGACGCAGAGACACTGAGACGCAGAGACTCTGAGACGCAGAGACACAGAGACCCTGAGAGGCAGAGACACTGAGACCCAGAGACGCAGAGAGGCAGAGACACTGAGACCCAGAGACGCAGAGACCCTGAGACGCAGAGACACTGAGACCCAGAGACACTGAGACGCAGAGGTGCAGAGACTCTGAGACGCAGAGACGCTGAGAAGCTGAGACACAGAGACACTGAGACCCAGAGACACTGAGACGCAGAGGTGCAGAGACACTGAGACCCAGAGACTCTGAGACGCAGAGACGCAGAGACAATGAGACCCAGAGACACTGAGACCCAGAGAGTCTGAGACGCAGAGAATCAGAGACCCTGATACGCAGGGATGCAGACACGTAGAGAACCTAAGACGCAGAGACCCTGAGACCCAGAGACTTTGAGACGCAGAGACGCAGAGCCCCTGAGACGTAGAGATACTGAGACGCAGTGACACTGAGATGCAGAGACTCTGAGAAGCAGTGACGTAGAGACTCTGAGACGCAGAGACTCAGAGACGCAGATACTGAGTCCCAGAGTCGCAGAGATGCAGAGACATTGAGACAGGGAGACGCAGAGACACAGAGACTCTGAGATGCAGAGACACAGAGACGCAGAGACGCAGAGACGCAGAGTCTCTGAGACGCTGAGACACTGAGACCCAGAGACTCTGAAACCCAGAGATGCAGAGAGGCAGAGACTATGAGACGCTGAGACTCTGAGACGCAGTGACGCAGAGAAACTGAGACGCAGAGACGCTGAACCCAGAGACCCAGAGACTCTGAGATGCCGAGACTCTGAGACGCATAGACGCTGAGACCCAGAGACCCTGAGATGCAGAGACATTGAGAGGCAGAGACACTGAGACTCAGAGACTCTGAGACGCGGAAACGCAGAGACCCAGAGATGCAGAGACACTGCGACGCAGAGACACTGAGACCCAGAGACGCAGAGACGGAGAGACCCTGAGACGCAGACACCCTGAGACGCAGAGAGGCAGAGACGCAGAGACACTGAGACCCGGAGACGCAGAGACCCTGAGACGCAGAGACATTGAGAGGCAGAGACACTTAGACTCAGAAACTCTGAGAAGCGGAGACGGGGAGACGCAGAGACCCAGAGATGCAGAGACACTGAGACGCAGAGGCGCTGAGGCCCAGAGATGCAGAGACGGAGAGACCCTGAGGCACACAGACCCTGAGACGCAGAGAGGCAGAGACGCAGAGACACTGAGACCCAGAGACGCAGAGACCCTGAGACGCAGAGATGCAGGGACACTGAGACGCAGAGACTCTGAGATGCAGAGACTCTGAGACGCAGAGTCCCTGAGACGCAGAGACACTGAGTCCCAGAGACGCAGAGACGCTGAGACCCTGAGAACCTGCGACGCAGAGACACTGAGACGCAGAGAAGCTGAGGCGCAGAGACACTGACACGCAGAGAAGCAGAGACCCTGAGACGCAGAGACTCAGGGACGCAGAGACGCAGAGACACTGAGACCCAGAGACGCAGAGACCCTGAGACGCTGAGACACTGAGACCCAGAGACGCAGAGACGCAGAGACTCAAAGACACAGATACCCTGAGACGCAGAGACACTGAGAACCAGAGACGCAGTGTCACTGAGATGCAGAGACTCTGAGACGCAGAGTCACTGAGATGCAGAGACTCTGAGACGCAGAGTCACTGAGACCCTGAGACGCAGAGACACTGAGACCCAGAGTTGCAGAGACGCAGAGACACTGAGACTCAGAGACTCTGATACGCTGAGACGCTGTGACCCAGAGACGCAGAGACACTGAGACACTGAGATGCAACGACACTGAGATGCAAAGACTCTGAGACGCAGAGACGCAGAGAAACTGACACGCAGAGACATTGAGACGCAGAGACCCTAAGACGCAGAGACACTGAGACACTGAGACCCAGAGAGTCTGAGACCCAGAGACGCAGAGACACAGAGAGGCAGAGACTCTGAGACGCAGAGACTCTGAGACGCATAGACGCTGAGACCCAGAGACGCAGAGATGCAGAGACGCAGAGACGCAGAGGCACTGAGACGCAGAGACTCAGAGACTCTGAAACGCAGAGACGCAGAGACGCAGAGACGCAGAGGCACTGAGACGCAGAGACGCAGAGGCACTGAGACGCAGAGACTCAGAGCCGCAGTGGCATTGAGCCGCAGAGACCCTGAGACGCAGAGACACTGAGACGCAGAGACTCTGAGACGCAGAGACTCTGAGACGCAGAGACGCAGAGATGCAGAGACGCAGAGACTCAGAAACTCTGAAACGCAGAGACGCAGAGACGCAGAGACGCAGAGGCACTGAGACGCAGAGACGCAATGACCCTGAGACGCAGAGACACTGAGACCCAGAGACAAAGAGACGCAGAGACACTGAGACGCAGAGACACTGAGAACCGGAGACGCAGATACTCTGAGACGCAGAGATGCAGTGACACAGAGACCCAGAGACGCAGAGGCACAGAGACGCAGAGACGCAGAGACCCTAAGACGCAGAGACACTGAGCCCCAGAGACGCAGACAGGCTGAGACGCAGAGACGCAGAGACCCTGAGACGCAGAGGCACTGAGAACCAGAGACACAGAGATGCAGAAACGCAGAAACCCTGAGACGCATAGACTCAGAGACGCAGATACTGAGTCCCAGAGTCGCAGAGATGCAGCGAGACTGAGACGCAGAGACATTGAGACCGGGAGACGCATAGACACAGAGACTCTGAGATGCAGAGACGCAGAGACGCAGAGACGCAATGACCCAGAAACGCAGAGACACTGAGACCCAGAGACACAGACTCTCTGAGGCACTGAGACGCAGAGACTCTGAGACGCTGAGGCACTGAGACCCAGAGACTCTGAAACCCAGAGATGCAGAGATGCAAAGACACTGAGACGCAGAGACTCTAAGACGCAGAGACGCTGAGACCCAGAGACGCAGAGAGTATGAGACGCAGAGACGCAGACACTCTGAGACGCAGAGACGCTGAGACACTGAGACACTGAGAGGCAGGGACACTGAGACGCATAGAAGCTGAGACGCAGAGAACTGAGACCCAGAGACGCAGAGACCCTGAGACGAGAGACACTGAGACCCAGAGACGCAGAGATGCAGAGAGGCAGAGACTATGAGACGCAGAGACGCTGAGACGCAGAGACGCTGAGACCCAGACACGCATAGACGCAGAGACCCTGAGATACAGAGATGTAGAGGCGCAGAGACGCAGTGACATTGAGCCGCAGAGACACTGAGACGCAGAGACGCAGAGACACAGAGTCCCAGAGACGCAGAGACGCTGAGACCCTGAGATGCAGAGACATTGAGACCCAGAGACGCAGAGACGCTGAGACCCTGAGACCCTGAGATGCAGAGACGCAGAGACACAGAGTCCCAGAGACCCTGAGACGCAGAGACATTGAGACGCAGAGAAGCTGAGACGCAGAGACACTGACACGCAGAGAAGCAGAGACCCTGAGACGCAGAGACGCAGAGACACTGACACGCAGAGAGTCAGAGACGCAGAGACTCTGAGACACAGAGACTCTGTGACACAGAGACACTGAGATGCAATGACACTGAGACGCAGAGACGCAGAGACGCAGAGACACTGACACGCAGAGACACTGACACGCAGAGACCCTAAGACGCAGAGACGCTGAGATGCAGAGGCGCTGAGACCTAGAGATGCAGAGAGTCTGAGACATAGAGACTCTGAGACACAGAGACGCAGAGACTCTGAGATGAAGAGACGCAGAGACACTGAGACCCAGAGACGCAGCGATGCAGAGACTCAGAGACACTGAGAACCGGAGACGCAGAGACGCAGAGACGCAGAGACACTGAGACCAAGAGACGCAGAGACGTAGACAGGCAGAGACGCAGAGACGCAGAGACACTGCGACAGGGAGACGCAGAGGCACAGAGACTCTGAGACACAGAGACTCTGAGACACAGAGACGCAGAGACTCTGAGACACAGAGACTCTGAGACACAGAGACGCAGAGACCCTGAGACGCAGATACTCTGAGATGCAGAGACGCAGTGACACAGAGACCCAGAGACGCAGAGGCGCAGAGACGCAGAGACACTGAGACGCAGAGACACTGAGACCCAGAGACGCAGCGACGCAGACAGGCTGAGACGCAGAGGCGCAGAGACTCTGAGACACAGAGACTCTGAGACGCAGAGACACAGAGACCCTGAGACGCAGAGACACTGAGACCCAGAGACGCAGAGATGCAGAGAGGCAGAGACTATGAGACGCAGAGACGCTGAGACGCAGAGACGCTGAGACCCAGACACGCATAGACGCAGAGACCCTGAGATACAGAGATGTAGAGGCGCAGAGACGCAGTGACATTGAGCCGCAGAGACACTGAGACGCAGAGACGCAGAGACACAGAGTCCCAGAGACGCAGAGACGCTGAGACCCTGAGATGCAGAGACATTGAGACCCAGAGACGCAGAGACGCTGAGACCCTGAGACCCTGAGATGCAGAGACGCAGAGACACAGAGTCCCAGAGACCCTGAGACGCAGAGACATTGAGACGCAGAGAAGCTGAGACGCAGAGACACTGACACGCAGAGAAGCAGAGACCCTGAGACGCAGAGACGCAGAGACACTGACACGCAGAGAGTCAGAGACGCAGAGACTCTGAGACACAGAGACTCTGAGACCCAGAGACGCAGAGACGCAAAGAGGCAGAGACTATGAGACGCATAGACGCTGGGACCCAGAGACGCAGAGACGCACAGACACTGAGACGCAGAGACGCGGAGACCCTGAGATACAGAGACGCATAGACGCTGGGACCCAGAGACGCAGAGACGCACAGACACTGAGACACTGAGACGCAGAGACTCTGAGATGCAGAGACGCAGAGACGCAGTGACATTGAGCCGCAGACACACTGAGACGCAGAGACACTGAGACGCAGACACGCAGAGACACAGAGACTCTGAGACGCAGAGACGCAGAGACACAGAGATGCAATGATCCTGAGACGCAGAGACACTGAGACCCAGAGACACAGAGACACTGAGACGCAGAGACACTGAGACGCAGAGACACTGAGACCCAGAGACACAGAGACACTGAGACCCAGAGACACAGAGACACTGAGACGCAGAGACACTGAGACACAGAGACACTGAGACCCAGAGACACTGAGAACCGGAGACGCAGAGACACTGAGACGCAGATACGCTGAGACGCAGAGACGCAGTGACACAGAGACCCAGAGACGCAGAGGCGCAGAGGCGCAGAGACACTGAGACACTGAGACCCAGAGACGCAGAGACGCGGAGACGCAGAAACACTGAGTCCCAGCGTCGCAGAGACACTGAGGCACAGAGACGCAGAGACTCAGAGACCCAGAGACGCAGAGACCCTGAGACGCAGAGACGCAGAGACTCAGAGACGCAGAAACACTGAGTCCCAGCGTCGCAGAGATGCAGAGACACTGAGACGCAGAGACATTGAGACCAGGAGATGCATAGACGCAGAGACACAGAGACTCTGAGATGCAGAGACATAGAGACGCAGAGACGCAATGACCCTGAGACGCAGAGACACTGAGACCCAGAGACACAGAGTCTCTGAGACGCAGAGACTCTGAGGCGCTGAGACACTGAGACCCAGAGACGCAGAGATGCAGAGACGCAGAGACACTGAGACGCAGAGACACTGAGACGCAGAGACGCAGAGACCCAGACACGCAGACACTCTGAGACACTGAGACACTGAGACCCAGAGACGCAGAGACGGAGAGACCCTGAGACGCAGAGACGGAGAGACCCAGAGACGCAGAGACGGAGAGACCCTGAGACGCAGAGACGCAGAGACCCAGAGACGCAGAGATGCAGGGACACTGAGACACAGAGACTCTTAGACGCTGAGACGCAGAGACGCAGAGACTCTGAGACGCAGAGACACTGAGACGCAGAGACTCTGAGATACAGAGACGCAGAGCCGCAGAGGCACTGAGACGCAGAGACACTGAGACGCAGAGACGCAGAGACTCTGAGACGCAGAGACTCTGAGACGCAGAGACACAGAGACCCTGAGAGGCAGAGACACTGAGACCCAGAGACGCAGAGACCCTGAGACGCAGAGACACTGAGACCCAGAGACACTGAGACGCAGAGGTGCAGAGACTCTGAGACGCAGAGACGCTGAGAAGCAGAGACGCAGAGACCTTGAGACGCAGATACTCTGAGACGCAGAGACGCAGTGACACAGAGACCCAGAGACGCAGAGGCGCAGAGGCGCAGAGACACTGAGACGCAGAGACACTGAGACCCAGAGACGCAGAGACGCGGAGACGCAGAAACACTGAGTCCCAGCGTCGCAGAGACACTGAGGCACAGAGACGCAGAGACTCAGAGACCCAGAGACGCAGAGACCCTGAGACGCAGAGACGCAGAGACGCAGAGCCTCAGAGACGCAGAAACACTGAGTCCCAGCGTCGCAGAGATGCAGAGACATTGAGACCGGGAGATGCATAGACGCAGAGACACAGAGACTCTGAGATGCAGAGACATAGAGACGCAGAGACGCAATGACCCTGAGACGCAGAGACACTGAGACCCAGAGACGTAGAGATGCAGAGACGCAGAGATACAGAGACTATGAGACGCAGAGATACAGAGACTATGAGACGCAGAGACACTGAGACGCAGAGATACTGAGACGCAGACACCCTGAGATGCAGAGATGCAAAGACACTGAGACCCAGAGACACACAGACACTGAGACCCAGAGACGTAGAGACGCAGAGACACTGAGACGCAGAGACACTGAGACGCAGATACGCTGAGAAGCAGAGACGCAGAGACCCTGAGACGCAGATACTCTGAGACGCAGAGACGCAGTGACACAGAGACCCAGAGACGCAGAGGCGCAGAGACACTGAGACCCAGAGACACTGAGACCCCGAGACGCAGAGACACTGAGACGCAGAGACACTGAGACCCAGAGACGCAGAGACGCGGAGACGCAGAAACACTGAGTCCCAGCGTCGCAGAGACACTGCGACAGTGAGACACAGAGGCGCAGAGACTCTGAGGCACAGAGGCTCTGAGACGCAGAGACACAGAGACCCTGAGACGCAGAGGCACTGAGACCCAGAGACACAGAGATGCAGAAACGCAGAGACCCTGAGACGCAGAGACGCAGAGACTCAGAGACGCAGAAACACTGAGTCCCAGAGTAGCAGAGATGCAGAGACACTGAGACGCAGAGACATTGAGACCGGGAGATGCATAGACGCAGAGACACAGAGACTCTGAGATGCAGAGACATAGAGACGCAGAGACGCAATGACCCTGAGACGCAGAGACACTGAGACCCAGAGACACAGAGTCTCTGAGACGCAGAGACTCTGAGGCGCTGAGACACTGAGACCCAGAGACGCAGAGATGCAGAGACGCAGAGATACAGAGACTATGAGACGCAGAGACACTGAGACGCAGAGACACTGAGACACTGAGACGCAGAGACGCAGAGACCCAGACACGCAGACACTCTGAGACACTGAGACACTGAGACCCAGAGACGCAGAGACGGAGAGACCCTGAGACGCAGAGACGGAGAGACCCTGAGACGCAGAGACGGAGAGACCCAGAGACGCAGAGACGGAGAGACCCTGAGACGCAGAGACGCAGAGACCCAGAGACGCAGAGATGCAGGGACACTGAGACACAGAGACTCTGAGACGCTGAGACGCAGAGACTCTGAGATACAGAGACGCAGAGACACTGAGACGCAGAGACACTGAGACGCAGAGACGCAGAGACTCTGAGACGCAGAGACTCTGAGACGCAGAGACACAGAGACCCTGAGACGCAGAGACACTGAGACGCAGAGACGCAGAGACGCAGAGACACTGAGACGTGGAGACACTGAGAAGCAGAGACGCAGAGACCTTGAGACGCAGATACTCTGAGACGCAGAGGCGCGGTGACACAGAGACCCAGAGGCGCAGAGACACAGAGACCCTGAGACGCAGAGACACTGAGACCGGGAGACGCAGAGACACAGAGACTCTGAGATGCAGAGACGCAATGACCCTGAGACGCAGAGTCTCTGAGTCGCAGAGAAACTGAGACGCAGAGACACTGAGACGCAGAGACTCTAAGACGCAGAGACGCTGAGTCCAGAGACCCTGGGACGCAGAAACATTGAGAGGCAGAGACACTGAGACTCAGAGACTCTGAGATGCAGAGACGCAGAGACGCTGAGACCCAGAGACGCAGAGACTCTGTGACACAGAGACACTGAGACGCAGGAACACTGAGACTCAGAGAAGCTGAGACGCAGAGAACTGAGACCCAGAGACGCAGAGACCCTGAGACGCAGAGACACTGAGATGCAGAGAAGCTGACACGCAGAGACACTGACACGCAGAGACCCTGAGACGCAGAGACGCAGGGACGCAGAAACACAGAGAACCTGAGACGCAGAGAACTGAGACCCAGAGACGCAGAGACACTGAGACCCAGAGACTCAGAGACTCAAAGACGCAGAGACCCTGAGACGCAGGGACACTGAGAACCAGAGACGCAGAGACACTGAGATGCAGAGACTCTGAGACGCAGAGTCACTGAGACCCTGAGACGCTGAGACCCAGAGACACCGAGACGCAGAGACACTGAGACCCAGAGACGCAGAGGCACTGAGACCCAGGGTTGCAGAGACGCAGAGACACTGAGACACTGAGATGCAATGACACTGAGACGCAGAGACGCAGAGACGCAGAGACACTGACACGCAGAGACACTGACACGCAGAGACCCTAAGACGCAGAGACGCTGAGATGCAGAGGCGCTGAGACCCAGAGATGCAGAGAGTCTGAGACATAGAGACTCTGAGACACAGAGACGCAGAGACTCTGAGATGAAGAGACGCAGAGACACTGAGACCCAGAGACGCAGCGATGCAGAGACTCAGAGACACTGAGAACCGGAGACGCAGAGACGCAGAGACGCAGGGACCCTGAGACGCAGAGACCCTGAGACGCAGATACTCTGAGATGCAGAGACGCAGTGACACAGAGACCCAGAGACACAGAGGCACAGAGACGCAGAGACACTGAGACGCAGAGACACTGAGACCAAGAGACGCAGAGACGTAGACAGGCAGAGACGCAGAGACGCAGAGACACTGCGACAGGGAGACGCAGAGGCACAGAGACTCTGAGACACAGAGACTCTGAGACACAGAGACGCAGAGACTCTGAGACACAGAGACTCTGAGACACAGAGACGCAGAGACCCTGAGACGCAGATACTCTGAGATGCAGAGACGCAGTGACACAGAGACCCAGAGACGCAGAGGCGCAGAGACGCAGAGACACTGAGACGCAGAGACACTGAGACCCAGAGACGCAGCGACGCAGACAGGCTGAGACGCAGAGGCGCAGAGACTCTGAGACACAGAGACTCTGAGACGCAGAGACACAGAGACCCTGAGACGCAGAGGCACTGAGACCCAGAGACACAGAGATGCAGAAACACAGAGACCCTGAGACGCAGAGACGCAGAGACGCGGAGACGCGGAGACACAGAGACGCAGAGAGCCTGAGAGGCAGAGACACTGAGAAGCAGACAGGCTGAGACGCAGAGACGCAGAGACACTGCGACAGTGGGACGCAGAGGCGCAGAGACACTGCGACGCAGAGACCCGGAGACGCAGAGACACTGAGACCCAGAGATACAGAGATGCAGAGACAATGAGACGCAGAGACTCTGAGATGCAGAGGCGCAGAGACATCAAGAATCTGAGACGCAAAGACGCTGAGACGTACAGACTCTGAGACACAGAGACGCAATGACCCTGAGACGCAGAGGCACTGAGACCCTGAGACGCAGAGGCACTGAGACCCAGAGACACAGAGACACAGAGATGCAGAAACGCAGAGACTCAGAGACACAGAGACACTGAGACCGGGAGACGCATAGGCGCAGAGACACAGAGACCCAGAGACGCAGAGACACTGAGACCCAGAGACGCAGAGACACTGAGACCCAGAGACGCAGAGACACTGAGAAGCAGAGACGCAGAGACACTGAGACGCAGAGACGCAGAGACCCTGAGACGCAGAGACCCTGAGAACCAGAGACACAGAGACCCTGAGACGCAGAGACACTGAGACGCAGAGACACTGAGACGCAGAGACCCGGAGACGCAGACACACTGAGACGCAGAGACACTGAGATGCAGAGACACTGAGACCCAGAGACGCAGAGACACTGAGACCCAGAGACGCAGTGACGCTGCAACCCAGAGACTCTGAGACGCAGAGACCCTGAGACGCAGATACTCTGAGACGCAGAGACGCAGTGACACAGAGACCCAGAGACGCAGAGACACTGAGACGCAGAGACACTGAGACCCAGAGACGCAGAGACGCGGAGACGCAGAAACACTGAGTCCCAGCGTCGCAGAGACACTGAGGCACAGAGACGCAGAGACTCAGACACCCAGAGACGCAGAGACCCTGAGACGCAGAGACGCAGAGACTCAGAGACCCAGAGACGCAGAGGCCCTGAGACGCAGAGACGCAGAGACTCAGAGACGCAGAAACACTGAGTCCCAGCGTCGCAGAGATGCAGAGACACTGAGACGCAGAGACATTGAGACCGGGAGATGCATAGACGCAGAGACACAGAGACTCTGAGATGCAGAGACATAGCGACGCAGAGACGCAATGACCCTGAGACGCAGAGACACTGAGACCCAGAGACGTAGAGATGCAGAGACGCAGAGATACAGAGACTATGAGACGCAAAGATACAGAGACTATGAGACGCAGAGACACTGAGACGCAGAGACTCTGAGATGTAGAGACTCAGAGACGCAGAGACACTGAGACGCAGAGACACTGAGACGCAGAGATACTGAGACGCAGAGACCCTGAGATGCAGAGATGCAAAGACACTGAGACCCAGAGACGCAGAGACACTGAGACCCAGAGACACAGAGACACTGAGACCCAGAGACACTGAGAACCGGAGACGCAGAGACCCTGAGACGCAGATACTCTGAGACGCAGAGACGCAGTGACAAAGAGACCCAGAGACGCAGAGGCGCAGAGGCGCAGAGACACTGAGACGCAGAGACACTGAGACGCAGAGACACTGAGACCCAGAGACGCAGAGACGCAGAGACCCAGAGACGCAGAGACACTGAGACCCAGAGACGCAGAGACACTGAGACCCAGAGACGCAGAGACACTGAGACGCAGAGACGCAGAGACTCTGAGACGCAGAGACCCAGAGACGCTGAGAAGCAGAGACGCAGAGACACTGAGACGCAGAGACGCAGAGACCCTGAGACGCAGAGACACTGAGAACCAGAGACACAGAGACACTGAGACGCAGAGACACTGAGACGCAGAGACCCAGAGACGCAGAGTCTCTGAGGTGCAGAGACACTGAGACTCTGAGACGCAGAGACGCTGAGATACTGACACACTGAGACCCAGAGACTCTGAGACCCAGAGACGCAGAGATGCAGAGACACTGAGACGCAGATACTCTGAGACGCAGAGACTCTGAGACACAGAGACGCTGAACCCAGGGACCCAGAGATGCAGAGAAACAGCGACCCAGAGACTCTGAGATGCAGAGACTCTGAGACGCATAGATGCTGAGACCCACAGACGCAGAGACCCTGAGACGCAGAGACATTGAGAGGCAGAGACTCAGAGACTCTGAGACGCGGAGACGCAGAGACCCTGAGACGCAGAGACACTGAGATGCAGAGACGCTGAGGCCCAGAGACGCAGAGACTCTGAGACACAGAGACACTGAGACCCAGAAACGCAGAGACGCAGAGACGCGGAGACACACAGACGCAGAGACCCTGAGACGCAGAGACACTGAGAACCAGAAACACACAGACACTGAGACCCAGAGATGCAGAGACGCAGAGACACTGAGAACCAGATACGCAGAGACACTGAGACGCAGAGATGCAGAGACGCAGAGACACTGAGAACCAGATACGCAGAGACACTGAGACGCAGAGACACTGAGACCCAGAGACGCAGAGACACTGAGACCAGAGACGCAGAGACCCTGAGACGCAGAGACACTGAGACGCAGAGACGCAGAGACCCAGAGATGCAGAGACCCAGAGACACTGAGAAGCAGAGACGCAGAGACCCTGAGACGCAGATACTCTGAGACGCAGAGACGCAGTGACACAGAGACCCAGAGACGCAGCGGCGCAGAGACGCAGAGACACTGAGACGCAGAGACACTGAGACCCAGAGACGCAGAGACTCAGTGACACTGAGACGCAGAGATTCTAAGACGCAGAGACGCTGAACCCAGAGACCCAGAGATGCAGAGAAACAGAGACCCAGAGACTCTGAGATGCAGAGACTCTGAGACGCATAGATGCTGAGACCCACAGACGCAGAGACCCTGAGACGCAGAAACATTGAGAGGCAGAGACACTGAGACTCTGAGACTCTGAGACGCGGAGACGCAGAGACCCTGAGACACAGAGACACTGAGACGCAGAGACGCTGAGGCCCAGAGACGCAGAGACTCTGAGACACAGAGACACTGAGACCCAGAAACGCAGAGACGCAGAGACGCGGAGACACACAGACGCAGAGACCCTGAGACGCAGAGACACTGAGAACCAGAAACACACAGACCCAGAGATGCAGAGACGCAGAGACACTGAGAACCAGATACACAGAGACACTGAGACGCAGAGACGCAGAGACCCTGAGACGCAGAGACTCTGAGACCCAGAGACGCAGAAACTCTGAGACGCAGAGACCCAGAGACACTGAGAAGCAGAGACGCAGAGACCCTGAGACGCAGAGACCCTGAGACGCAGAGACTCTGAGACGCAGAGACGCAGAGACACTGAGACGCAGAGACACTGAGACCCAGAGACGCAGAGACGCGGAGACACAGAGACGCAGAGACCCTTAGATGCAGAGACACTGAGAACCAGAGACACAGAGACACTGAGACGCAGAGACACTGAGACGCATAGACACTGAGACGCAGAGACACTGAGATGCAGAGACTCTGAGACGCAGAGACGCTGCGATGCATAGACTCTGAGATGCAGATACGCAGAGACCCTGAGACGCAGAGACCCTGAGACGCAAATATTCTGAGACGCAGTGACACAGAGACCCAGAGACGCAGAGACACTGAGACCCAGAGACTCTGAGACGCAGAGACCCAGAGATGCTGAGAAGCAGATACGCAGAGACCCTGAGACGCAGAGACCCTGAGACGCAGATACTCTGGGACGCAGAGACGCAGTGACACAGAGACCCAGAGACGCAGAGGCGCAGAGATGCAGAGACACTGAGACGCAGAGGCACTGAGACCCAGAGACGCAGAGACGCGGAGACACAGAGACGCAGAGACCCTGAGACGCAGAGACACTGAGGACCAGAGACACTGAGACACAGAGACACTGAGACGCAGAGACACTGAGACACAGAGACCCGGAGACGCAGAGACACTGAGACGCAGAGACCCGGAGACGCAGAGACACTGAGACCCAGAGACACTGAGACCCAGAGATGCAGAGACTCTGAGGCGCAGAGACACTGAGACGCAGAGACGCAACAAGGCAGAGACACTGAGACGCAGAGACACTGAGACGCAGAGACTCTGAGACGCAGCAACCCAGAGACGCAGAGACACTGAGATGCAGAGACACTGAGACGCAGAGACACTGAGGCGCAGAGACGCTGAGACTCTGAGATGCAGATACGCAGAGACGCAGAGACACTGAGACGCAGAGACTCTGAGGCGCAGAGACGCTGAGACTCTGAGATGCAGAGACGCTGAGATACTGACACACTGAGACCCAGAGACTCTGAGACCCAGAGACGCAGAGATGCAGAGACTATGAGACGCAGAGACTCTGAGACGCAGAGACGCAGAGACCCAGAGACGCAGAGACTCTGAGACGCAGAGACTCTGAGACGCAGAGACGCTGAGACCCAGAGACGCAGAGACACAGAGACACTGAGACGCAGAGATTCTAAGACGCAGAGACGCTGAACCCAGAGACGCAGAGACTCAGTGACACTGAGACGCAGAGATTCTAAGACGCAGAGACGCTGAACCCAGAGATGCAGAGAAACAGAGACCCAGAGACTCTGAGATGCAGAGACTCTGAGACGCATAGATGCTGAGACCCACAGACGCAGAGACCCTGAGACGCAGAGACATTGAGAGGCAGAGACACTGAGACTCAGAGACTCTGAGACGCGGAGACGCAGAGACCCTGAGACGCAGAGACACTGAGACGCAGAGACGCTGAGATGCAGAGACGCTGAGGCCCAGAGACGCAGAGACTCTGAGACACAGAGACACTGAGACCCAGAAACGCAGAGACGCAGAGACGCGGAGACACACAGACGCAGAGACCCTGAGACGCAGAGACACTGAGAACCAGAAACACACAGACACTGAGACCCAGAGATGCAGAGACGCAGACACACTGAGAACCAGATACGCAGAGACACTGAGACGCAAAGACACTCAGACCCTGAGACGCAGAGATGCAGAGACACAGAGACGCAGAGACACTGAGACCCAGAGATGCAGAGAGGCATCGACACAGAGACTCTGAGACGTAGACACTCTGAGAAGCAGAGACACAAAGACTTGGAGACGCAGAGACCCAGAGACGCAGAGACCCAGAGACGCAGAGCGGCTGAGATGCAGAGACTCTGAGATGCAGAGACTCTGAGGCACAGAGACTATGAGACGTAGAGACTTTGAGACTCTGAGATGCAGAGACTCTGAGACGCAGAGCCGTAGAGATGTGGAGGCGCAGAGACTCTGGGACACAGAGATGCAGAGAGGTAGAGAGGCAGACACGCAGAGACGCAGAGCCTGTGAGACGCAGAGCCTCTGAGACGCAGAGACTCTGAGACGCAGAGATGCAGAGATGCAGAGAGGCATCGACACAGAGTCTCTGAGACATAGACACTCTGAGAAGCAGAGACACAAAGACTTGGAGACGCAGAGAACCAGAGACGCAGAGACGCAGAGATGCAGAGATGCAGAGGCTCTGAGACGCAGACACACTGAGACGCAGAGACTCTGAGGCACAGAGACTCTGAGAAGCAGAGACTTTGAGACTCTGAGATGCAGAGACTCTGAGACGCAGAGCCGTAGAGATGCGGAGGTACAGAGACTCTGGGACACAGAGATGCAGAGAGGTAGAGAGGCAGACACGCAGAGACGCAGAGATGCAGAGACGCAGAGACTCTGAAACGCAGAGACACAGAGACTTTGAGATTCTGAGACGCAGAGACTCTGAGCAGCAGAGATGCAGAGATGCAGAGACACAGAGAATCTGAGACTCAAAGACGCTGAGACACTGAGACGAAGAGACACTGAGACGCAGAAACGTTGTGACGCGGAGGCTCTGAGAAGCAGAAACTCGGAGACTCCGAGACGCAGCGACGCTGAGAATCAGAGACTCTGAGACACTGAGATTCCGAGACGCAGGGATGCAGAGACTCTGATGCGCAGAGTCTCTGAGACGCAGGGATTCAGAGCGCGGAGGCTCGGAGATGCAAAGGCACAGAGACTCTGAGACGCAGAGAATCTGAGACGCTGGGATTCTGAGACTCTGATACGCAGAGACGTGAAGGCTCTGAGACTCTGAGATTCTGAGACACTGAGAGAGAAAGACAGAGGGAGAGAGAGAGAGAGAGAGAGTGACAGAGAAAGAGAGAGGGACAGAAAAAGTGAGACAGAAATGGAGACAGAGAGAGACAGAGTGTGTGTTTGTGTGTGTGAGAGAGAGAGAGAGAGAATTAGAGAGAGAGAGAGAAAGTGAGAGAGAGAGAGTGTCAGAGAGAGGGGGGGACAGGGAGAGAGAGACTGAGTGAGAGAGACAGAGAGAGAGAAAGAGAGGCAGAGGGAGACAGAGAGAGACAGGGAGAGACAGAGGGAGAGAGAGAGAGAAAGTGAGTGAGAGAGTGAGAGAGGGGCAGAGAGAGACAGAGAGTGAGAGAGGGGATAGAGAGATTGAGAGACAGAGAGAGACAGAGACAGAGAGAGTGAGAGATTAACAGAGGGAGAGACAGAGTGAGAGAGAGCGAGAGGGAAACAGTGTGACAGGGAGAGAGAGAGACAGAGAGAGAGAGAAAGTGAGAGAGAGAGTGAGAGAGTGGCAGAGAGAGAGTGTGAGAGAGAGACAGAGGCAGAGGGAGAGATAGAGAGAGAAACAGAGTGACAGACAGAGAGAGAGAGCCAGAGAAAGACAGAATGAGAGAGAGACAGAGGGAGAGAGTAAGAGAGAGCCAGACAGAGAGACAGCGAGGCAGAGGGAGAAAGAGAGAGAGATAGAGAGGGAGAGACAGACAGATAGAGACAGAGGGAGAGACAGAGAGAGAAAGACAGAGGGAGAGACAGAGAGAGAGAGAGGCAAGAAGAGAGATAGAGTGAGACTGAGAGAGAGACAGTGAGAGAGAGAGACAGAGGGAGTGAGAGAGAGAGAGACAGGGAGTGAGAGAGACAGTGAGAGAGAGAGACAGAGAGAGTGAGAGAGAGGCAGAGAAAGAGAGAGAGGGAGACAGAGTGAGAGAGAGCGAGTGAGGCGGAAAGAGAGTGAGGCAGAGAGAGAGTGAGACAGAGAGGTAGAGAGAGAGAGTGAGACAGAATGAGAGAGAGAGGCACAGAGAGAGAGAGACAGAGCGAGAGAGAGAGAGAGAGAGACAGAGAGAGTGAGACAGAGAGCGAGTGTGAGAGAGAGAGAGAAAGTGAGAAACAGAGAGACAGATAGAGAGAGACAGAGACAGAGAGAGTGAGACAGGGAGAGTGTGTGAGAGAGAGAGAGAGACAGAGGGAGAGAGACAGTGAGAGAGAGAGAGAGAGACACAGAGAGACAGAGAGAGAGAGAGAAAGGGAGAGAGAGAGAGACAGACAGACAGAATGAGAAAGACACAGAGTGAGAACAGACAGTGAGAGATAGAGACAGAGAGTGAGTGAGAGAAAGAGAGGGAGAGAGAGAGAGACAGAGGGAGAGACAGAGTGAGAGAGAGACAGAGAGAGAGACAGAGGGAGAGAGAGTCAGAGTGGGAGACAGTGAGACAGAGAGAAAGGAAGACAGAGGGAGAGAGAAAGAGAGAGACAGATGGAGAGGCAGTGGGAGAGAGAGAGAGACAGACAGACAGACAGACAGATACACAGAGAGGGAGAGACAGAGAGAGACAGAGACAAGGTGAGAGAGAGAGTGACAGCGAGACGGAGACAAGGAGAGAGAGAAAGTGACAGGGAGACAGACAGAGACAGCGCGAAACTGAGAGAGAGATGGCGGAGGCACAGAGAGAGACTGAGACAGAGAGACAGAGACAAGGTGGAGAGAGAGTGACAGGGAGACAGAGACCGAGACAGCGAGAAACAGAGAGAGAGAGATGGGGGAGACACAGAGAGAGAGAGAGACAGAGAGACAGAGGGGGAGAGAAAGAGAGATACAGAGGGAAATGGAGTGCGAGAGACAGAGAGAAACAGATAGAGAGAGTGAGAGAGAGACACACAGAGACTGAGAGAGTGAGAGAGAGACACACAGAGACTGAGAGAGTGAGAGAGAGACAAAGAGACAGAGGCAGAGAGAGAGAAAGAGAGAAGACAGAGAGAGAGGGACAGGGAGATAGTGACGGAAGGACAGAGAGAGAGAGAGAGAGAGAGACAGAGAGCGAGAGAGAATGAGAGACAGATGAGAGAGAGAGACGGACAGAGAGACTGAGAGATAGTCACAGAGAGAGAGAGTGACAGAGTGAGAGAGTCAGAGAGAGAGAGTCAGAGAGAGAGAGTAAGAGAGAGAGATAGAAAGAGAGAGAGAGAGACCGAGTGAGTGAGAGAGAGAAAGAGAGACAGGAACCGAGAGAAAGAGACAGAGAGAGAGATAGAGACAGAGACAGAGTGAGAGACAGAGTGAAGGACATAGAGAGAGAGAGAGACAAGAGTGAGAGAGAGAGACAGAGACAGAGAGAGACAGAGACAGGGAAAGAGAGAAACAGAGACAGAGTAAGAGACAGAGTGAGAGAGATGGAGACAGAGAGATCGAGAGACCGAGAGAGAGACAGAGAGAGCGGGAGGGAGAAAGGCAGAGACAGACAGAGAGGCAGAGGGAGAGAGAAAGACAGAGACAGACAGAGAGGCAGAGGGAGAGA